>NC_090265.1:430082516-430275016 GCF_040414725.1 Anabrus simplex | reverse complement strand
TCACAACTTTATAAATTTTCAACTAAATCAAGGGAACTGTAAAGCTCACGGTCGAAGATATTCGAGTACTGACAAAAGTTTTGCCTTAGCTTTTTATTATTGTTCACCAAAGTCAAAAAAGTTCATGCAAAACCATTTTTCTTTGCCAAGTACCAGGTCATAAGGAAGCTGGTTACAAAATGCTCAAGTGGAACCTGGAGTAAATAAAATGGTTCTAAGCTTGCTGGAAATAAAAACTAAGAAAATGAGAATGGAGGAGAAGGTTATTTCACTGGTATTTGATGAAATTTCCATCAAGTCATAACTGTCATATGATCCTCAGAAGGATCAGCTGAAGGGCTGAATGAATGTAGTGTACGTATATGTAACAGCTGTGCAAAATTACTGACTAACAAGTATTTCAAAGTCCCTATAAAGGCATATGTGAATAGAACCAATAACTCAACAGTGAAAAATATTGCCTGTAAAAATACCAAGTTTAAAAAGATTTGATTTGCTCTTGAAGACTGTAGGCCCTAATCATAACATGACGATCTAATGTTTTAATTTGATAATACATTTGTTTTATTCTTATTACTGGTTCATTCAGATCAACATCAACCTTTTTCCTTCCCTATATTATGTTACAAGAACGACGCAAACGTCTTAAAGTCTGTATTTCGTTGGGTTGGAAGTCGAAATGTGTAGTGTTTGAATAGCGTGTTATGTTAGTGTTCCCTGCGAGCCGCTAGATGGCAGCACTACGTGCTGTCGCCTCTGCTCTGCGTGCTAAGTGAAGAGAGTTTCCACTATTATCATATTAAGCTATTTGATAAAAGGAGGAAACATCTGTGGTGGTCATCTGAAGATGATAAGGCAACTGAAGAACGCCGGTAGGTATGGGTGAATTGGTGTTCCGAGAAATCACCCGGAAACCAGAAGAAGGAAGAGAACTGCCAAGATCATCAGGAATCTCAGGAGAAAGTATGAGAAAGAATGCTTGATCCAGATTGATCAGGACTTTCAGAAGAATAACACCAGGGCTTTTATAAAACATTCAAGTTTACCTTGAGTAGATATGATCCACCAATTCTGAACTTCAGAAATCAAGAAGGAAAAGTAGCCCACAGAGATATGGAGAACAGTTAGATTCTAGCAGACTATTTTGTAAAACTCCTTAACTGTGAACCACCATCCAAGAAATTTGACCACAATCATGAAGAACCAAAATCCAGACTCGGAATCTCCAACTTTGGAAGAAGTCAGGAGCATCATCAAGACTCTGAAGAGCAATAAATCACCTGGAAAAGACGGAATTATTGTGGACCTTTGGAAATATGCTGATGATAGAGCGATTGCTGAACTTACAAGAATCCTGAGCAAGATTCGGGAAGAGAAGAAGCTGCCAGCATTGATACACCCACTTCACAAGAAAGAAGATAAGACAGATGTTAACAATTACAGGGAAATATCGCCCCTACCAGAGACATATAAGATATTTTCAAAGGCACTGCTTCATAGGGCAGAAAAACAATTGGAGCCACAAATTGGTGAGTATCAAGGAGGTTTTAGAAAAGACAGGTCATATGCAGAATGGATCTTGAACCTAAAATTGATCACTGCATACCAGAAACAGAGAAACAAGAAACTTGTGCTCACATTTGTGGACTTCAAAAAGGCGTACGATTCCATAGAAAGGGAAACAATAATTCATATACTACAAGAAATGGGTCTAGATAAGAAGTCAAGAGAACTCATTAAACAGACAGTGACTGGCACAATATCCAAGGTCAATTTCAGAGGGATCCTATCAGGATCGTTTGTAATTCAAACAGTGGTCAGACAGAGGGATGGACTATCTCCCATTCTATTTAATTTTCTTGACAAAGTGATTAGAGAGTGGCGCTGAAAAATGCAAGGAACAGGCAGTATATGAATGGGATGCAAGAACAAAGGAATTGGAGTTGATTATTTAGCCTTTGTGGATGACATTGTGGTTCTGTCAGAGTCAGTAGAGGAGACACAGAATCAAATTGCCCAACTCCAGGAAGAAGCAAGTAAGGTCCTTCAAGAAGACACAATACACGACCAACATCAAAACAGCACCCAGATGGATGACAGTTGAAAGGGAAAGGATTCAAAAAGTGGAGAAATTCAAATATCTGGGGGAGTGGATAGACAATTACCTGTCAGAAAGAGAGGCACTCTTATTGAGGATCAACAAAATGAACTTGGCATATAAACTAACTATGAACACTTACAACAAGAAGAATATCTCAATCAATGCAAAACTCAGACACTACCAGACAGTGATCTGCGCGGAGGCTTTATACTGTATGCAGCTGAATGTTTGAACCTGATAAAAACAGGATTGTCCAAGATGTTGGAACTAGTGGTGAGAAAGATTCTGAGGAAGATACTGTGACTCCAAAGAACAGAGGATGGGTCGTACAGAAAGAAAAGAAACCAAAAATTATATCTCAAGATGGAAAAGATCTCAGATACCATCCAGAAAAAGAGAGCCATATTCTTTGGACATACCTACAGAATGAACCTGGGAAGACTGACCAATCAGATAATAGGATTTTTTGAGATCAGGAAAACTATGGTGAATTGGTATCAGGAGGTGAAGGTGGACATGGAAGAAATGGGGATACAAGGAACAGAAATCAGCAACAGGGGTGCTTACAGGTCGAGGATTAACGCCACAAAGAAGTTTAAAGAAAAAGTTAGGTCCTGTACCCAAGCACAATGAACGAAGAAAGGAGGAGATAGCAGAGTGAAAGGATGAAGGAGTACTGGGCAAGTATTAAAGCCCAGAAATAGATGAAGCTGAATTCGAATTAACATGGTCTATAGTTGGCCAAAATGAAAGAATAATAATAACCTTCATCATCATCATCATCATCATAATCATCATCATCAGAGAAACAATACTGAAACTATCCTTAATACTCATTTATAGATTAGGCACAACAATAAATAATCATTCACTCGCATTTTCATACCTTGATTATCTTGCAAATCAATTTCAATGAAGCAATCCATCTTAAATTTCAAATCTTGGCAGGAAAGGAATTCCTAACTTGAAAGCAGTGACTGTGAAAAGCGGTTGTAGGCAGAAATTCTGTTTAAGGTAATGGTATTGTAAGAGAGGAACTGAATCTACTAGGCTATGATGATTATGATTTGTTGAGAAGATTTTAAAGTGTGGAGAATAAACCTGAAAAGAGTGACCAATCAGATAATAAGATTTTATGAGATCAGGAAAACTATGGTGAATTGGTATCAGGAGGTGAAGATGGACCTGGAAGAATGGGAATACAAGGAATGGAAATCAGCAACAGGGGTGCTTACAGGGCGATGTTACCATACCCTTCGAGAAAGATATCACTTACCTTGGAATAAGAGGTTGGATAACACGGAAAACCTAGTAATTCAATGAGCTTGGATAACACAGAAAAGCTAGTAATCCGATAAGAACACAATAAAATTCAAATTCTACTGAGGAGTGTAAGTCATTTTTATAAATGCTATGTTTGTATTCCTGCTGATATCATGAATACAGAACAGACATTGAAAATTGTAACAAGAAGTAGTCAATATTAAACCAAAACATGCTCCATATTCACTTGGCAAAAAAAAAAAAAAAAAAAAAAAAAAAGCGTTTAATCACTAATCACTTTTTCTCTATCTGTATACAGACCTATAGCATGCTGCAATGTTGCACTATATTCTTAATTTTTAAAATTTTTTTGTTTTGCTATTTGCTTTGCGTCGCACCGACACAGATAGGTCTTATAGCAACAATGGGATAGGAAAGGCCTAGGAATGGGAAGGAAGCGGCCATGGCCTTAATTAAGGTACAGCCCCAGCATTTGCCTGGTGTGAAAATTGGAAACCACGGAAAACCATCTTCAGGGCTGCCAACGGTGGTGTTCAAACCCACTATCTCCTGAATGGAAGCTCACAGCCGCGCGTCCCTAACCGCACGGCCAACTCGCCTGGTATATTCTGAATAGAACTTTACATTATTTTCATAGTAAGTCAGTCAATCACTCATTTAAAACAATTTTTACCAGTACTATCATTATCAACATATCAGAAGTACCAATGTTCATTCATTTTAGGTAGGCCACTCATTAACACTTAAATATTGTATATTTTAAATTCTTCAAGAACACAGAGAAAGTATTAATGAAGAGTTACCTATATTTAGCAGTCCTAGCAGCAGGATAATGCAACCACTAAGGAAAGTCAATAGAACAGCAAAATCAGGCCCGTGTTTTTCAACATACTGTTGTGTCATTAGAGCCAGAATTGCAGTTGGTCCAATGGTGACATCCTTACAGCTTCCAAACAGAATGTATGTGAATGGGCCCATGAATCCAGAATAGAGACCATACTGAAATAAATACCATTAGTAATTAAGATACATACATTTCATTACAGAATATAGATTAAACTATGGAAAACAAGGAGTCCCAACATCCCTGGAGAGATGGCAATAGCTGAATGGTTACCACCTGGCCACAAAGAAAATTGGACAATGTGGAAATCTTTGAATACGTTGAGATCAGGTGTGGGCATATCCAAAATGACCTTAACAAGATAGGGATACGTTGATGCTGACAAGATCAATTGTGAATGTGGAGATGACCACTCTGAAGAATACTTCAGTGTCTGTTGTGCCCACCCTATCAATACAAACATGTACTCCTCCAAGGTACACAGAATGCACTTGATGTATCACAAATGTTTGATCCAAATCTGTGTAATTTTACTCAGTGTAATTTTAACTATATAGACTAGATGTTTCTGACACAAGAATGATAATTACAGACTATAAATAAACCAAAAAAGAACAGACCCCGTGGCACGTTGTGTGGTCAGCATGACGAATCCTCTCAGCTGTTATTCTTGGCTTTCTAGACCGGGACCGCTGTGTCGCCATCAGGTGGCTCTTCAATTGTAATCATATAGGCTGAATGGACCTCGAATTAGACTTCAGATCCAGGTAAAAATACCTGACCTGGCCGGGAATCAAACCCAGGGCCTCCGGGTAAGAGGCAGGCATGCTACCCCTATACCATAGGGATGGCACAGACTATAAATAACAAAAATAAATAAACAAGTGACAAGTTGGGATCCTATTCTCCTTCCATGTTTATCCTGTGTTCCTAATCTTTCCATCAGTGTCTTTTTTATCTTACAACTCTCTTCTATTTCCTGTTTTTGTCTAGCTTCTTCTTATATTACACTCCCACATCAAGATTGAAGAACTGTCAAGATAGCCCCTCAATAAGTGTTGATGCCTGCTGTCCCGATGAAACTGGGAAATAGGAACGAGCTCATTCATGGCTGAGAAGAAATGGATGTAAAAGAACTGTTGCTCCCTCGTCACACATTGATCTGTCACTATATTTATTCTAATACGTGTTTCTATTCTAGTTCTTACCTTTTTATATACAACTTTATTTATTACTTGTTTGCTGTTTTCCATTACTTACAATGTCAAGGATAGTACAGTTACTCACACTGAATTTATTCATTTACTGGCAAACACATTTTCTGATGATATGTTCATCAGGCTATTTCAAGACATAAATGCTTCTAGTATTTCTTGTATTCATAGCTACTGCTCCACTCCATATTGGGACCTTGATTATCACTCTTTTGAATAGATATTTGGCAACAAAAAAAAGCACGATTTTCAAAGAGTACAGAAATTACTTAACTTATAGGCCTACTACTATTATCTGTTTTCCTATCAATATTTACATTCACAGTGGATTACTATAACTACTGGTATTTCACTTCATAATCTCTTGCTTGAAAATGCCTTTTATGGTGAAACCTATTATTTAGAGTACACTATGAGCAAGGTGACTAATTCTACAGAAGTATTAAAATTAACGTATGATAACGACATTTACAGTAAGAGACAAAAGTTAAAAACTAGTAAAGCAGCTGGAATTGATAAGATTTCTGAGAAAATACTAAAGACAATGGGTTGGCATATAGTATCATATCTGAAGTACTTATTTGATTATTGTTTGCATGAAGGAGCTATACCAAATGAATGGAGAGTTGCTATAGTAGCCCCTGTGTATAAAGGAAAGGGTGATAGACATAAAGCTGAAAATTTCAGGCCAGTCAGTTTGACATACATTACATGTAAACTTTGGGAAAGCATTATTTCTGATTATATTAGACATGTTTGCAAAATTAATAACTGGTTCGATAGAAGACAGTTCGGGTTTAGGAAACGTTATTCCACTGAAGCTCAAATTGCAGGATTCCAGCAAGATATAGCATATACAGTATATTGAATTCAGGAGGTCAAATGGATTGTATCGCGATTGACCTGTCTAAGGCATGGGAGACTACTGGCAAAAATGAGTGCAATTGGACTAGACAAAAGAATGACTGAATGGGTGGCTATACGATATTTCTAGAAAATAGATCTCAAGAGAATTAGAGTAGGCAAATCTTGATCTGATTCTGTAATAATTAAGAGGGGAATTCCCCAAGGCAGTATTACTTTGTATTCTGTACAAAGTAATAAATAAGTTACAAGATTGTGAACAACTGCAAAATGACCTTGGAGCCACCGGTAGTGCCAATTCATTTTGAGAGACTATGTCTCATTACCAAAAATTGATGCCTGCCTGGCCATGAGATGATATAGATGTTGATTCCCATAGGCCTACCCAGTGGCCTCCACGATATGCACTAGCCATGCGTCTTGGTGGGTGTGCTATTTACCAACTGAAGAGCCCGACTTAGCACACTGGGGCAAAATGCTGGCAACCAGGAATGAGTTAGCTGGAAAATTTATAATGTCCAATAACGGACCATTTATATTGGTATTGTAAATTTACTCATTCAGGACAAATATTTCAGGTTCCCTATGGGAATCAACATCTACATCATAAGTGGTATGTTCCCAGGTGTCAGTGGAGAGATGGCGTGGAATGACATTAGTAGACAAATAAGTTTGAGTGGTGTCTTTAAAAGTAGGAAAGATCACAATGTGAAGATAAAGTTGGATTTCAAGAGGACAAATTGGGGCAAATATTTGTTATAGGAAGGGGAAGGCAGAAGTATTCAGTCAGCAGTATGTATTGTTGGTTACAAGGATAATGTCCAGATAGAGGAGGAGACTAAGGCTAAAGAAGTATTAAAATTTACGTATGATAACAATGACATTTACAATACGATTCAAAAGTTGAAATCTAGAAAAGCGGGTGGAATTGATAAGATTTCTGGGGATATACTAAAGACAATAGGTTTGGATATAGTACCATATCTGAAGTACTTATTTGATTATTGTTTGGTCGGAGGAGCTATACCAGATGAATGGAGAGTTGCTATAGTAGCCCCTGTGTATAAAGGAAAGGGTGATAGACATAAAGCTGAAAATTAGAGGCCAGTAAGTTTGACATGCATTGTATGTAAGCTTTGGGAAGGCATTCTTTCTGATTATATCAGACATGTTTGTGAAACTAATAACTGGTTTGATAGAAGGCAGTTTGGTTTTAGGAAAGGTTATTTCACTGAAGCTCAACTTGTAGGATTCCAGCAAGATATAGCAGATATCTTGGATTCAAGAGGTCAAATGGACTGTATCGTGATTGACCTGTCTAAAGCATTTGATAGGGTGGATCATGGGAGACTAAGGCAAAAATGAGTGCAATTGGACTAGACAAAATAGTGACTGAATGGGTTGCTATATTTCTAGAAAATAGAACTCAGAGAATTAGAGTAGGTGAAGCTTTATCTGACCCTGTAATAATTAAGAGGGGAATTCCTCAAGGCAGTATTATTGGACCTTTATGCTTTCTTATATATATAAATGATATGAGTAAAGGAATGGAATCAGAGGTAAGGCTTTTTGCGGATGATGTTAATCTCTACAGAGTAATAAATAAGTTACAAGATTGTGAGCAAATGCAACGTGACCTCGAAAATGTTGTGAGATGGACAGCAGGCAATGGTATGTTGATAAACGGGGTTAAAAGTCAGGTTGTGAGTTTCACTAATAGGAAAAGACCTCTCAGTTTTAATTACTACATTGATGGGGTGAAAGTTCCTTTTGGGGATCATTGTAAGTATCTAGGTTTTATATAAGGAAAGATCTTCATTGGGGTAATCACATAAATGGGATTGTAAATAAAGGGTACAGATCTCTGCACATGGTTATGCGGATGTTTAGGGGTTATAGTAAGGATGTAAAGGAGAGGGCATATAAGTCTCTGGTAAGACCCCAACTAGAGTATGGTTCCAGTGTATGGGACCCTCACCAGGATTACCTGATTCATGAACTGGAAAAAATCCAAAGAAAAGCAGCTTGATTTGTTCCGGGTGATTTCCAACAAAAGAGTAGCATTACAAAAATGTTGCAAAGTTTGGGCTGAGAAGAATTGAGAGAAAGAAGGAGAGCTGCTCGACTAAGTGGTATGTTCCGAGCTGTCAGCGGAGAGATGGCGTGGAATGACATTAGTAGATGAATAATTTTGAGTGCCGTTTATAAAAGTAGGAAAGATCACAATATGAAGTTAAAGTTGGAATTCAAGAGGACAAACTGGGGCAAATATTCATTTATAGGAAGGGGAGTTAGGGATTGGAATAACTTACCAAGGGAGATGTTCAATAAATTTCCAATTTCTTTGAAATCATTTAGGAAAAGGCTAGGAAAACAACACATAGGGAATCTGCCACCTGGGTGACTGCCCTAAATGCAGATCAGAATTGATTGATTGATTGATTGATTGATTGATTGATTGATTGATTGATTGATTGATTGATTGATTGATTGATTGAAGAACAAGTTTGTTACCAGGCAAGTTGGCCGTGTGGTTAGAGTTGCGCAATTGTAAACTTGCATCCGGGAGATAGTGGGATCAAATCCCACTGTCGGCAGGCCTGAAGATGGTTTTCCATGGTTTCCCATTTTCTCACCAGGCAAATGCTGGGGCTGTACCTTAATTAAGGCCACGACCATTTCCTATCCACTACTACGCCTTTCCTATCCCATCGTCGACATATGGCCTATCTGTGTCGGTGCGATATAAAGCAAATGTGTTGTTTGAGTCATCAGTTCATAGACTGGTTTGATGCAGCACTCCATGCCACCCTATCCTGTGCTAACTTTTTTCATTTCTACGTAACTATTGCATCCTACATCTTCTCTAATCTGCTTGTCATATTCATACCTTTGTCTACCCCTACCGTTCTTACCACCTACACTTCCTTCAAAAACCAACTGAACAAGTCCTGGATGTCTTAAGATGTGTCCTATCATTCTATCTTCTTCTCGTCAAATTTAGCCAAATCGATCTCCTCTCACCAATTCGATTCAGTATCTCTTCATTCGTTTTTCGATCTATCCATCTCACCTTCAACATTCTTCTGTAACACCACATTTCAAAAGCTTCTATTCTTTTTCTTTCTGAGCTAGTTATCGTCCATGTTTCACTTCCATACAATGCCACGCTCCACACAAAAGTCTTCAAAAACACCTTTCTAATTCCAATATAAATGTTTGAAGTGAGCAAATTTCTTTTCTTAAGAAAGCTCTTCGTTGCTTGTGCTAGTCTGCATTTTATGTCCTACTTACTTCTGCCATCGTTAGTTATTTTACTATTCAAGTAACAATATTCATCTACTTCCTTTAAGACTTCATTTCTTAATTTAATATTTCCTACATCACCTGCCTTCGTTCGACTGCACTCCATTACTTTTGTTTTGGACTTATTTATTTTCATCTTGTACTCCTTATCCAAGACTTCATCCATACCATTCAGCAACTTCTCGAGATCTTCTGCAGTCTCAGATAAAATATCAATATCATCGGCAAATCTCAAGGTTTTGATTTCCTCTCCTTGGACTGTGATGCCCTTTCCTTTACTGCCTGTTCTATGTAAACATTGAAAAGGAGAGGGGACAAACTGCAGCCTTGCTTCACTCCTTTCTGGATTGCTGCTTCTTTTTCAAAGCCCTCGATTCTTATCACTGCAGACTGATTTTTATACAGATTGTAGATAATTCTTCATTCTCTGTATCTGATCCCTATCATCTTCAGAATCATAAATAGCTTGGTCCAATCAACATTATCGAATGCCTTTTCTAGATCTACGAATGCCATGTACGTGGGCTTGTCCTTGATTCGATCCTCTAAGATCAGATGTAAAGTCAGGATTGCTTCATGTGTTCCTACATTTCTTCTGAAGCCAAATTGATCTTCTCCCAACTCAGCTTCAACTTGTTTTTCCATTCTTCTGTAAATAAAACGTGTTAAAATTTTGCAGGCATGAGATACTAAACTAATGGTGCGGTAGTTTTCACACCTGTCAGCACCAGCTTTCTTGGGAATAGGTATAACAACATTCTGCTGAAAATCGGATGGGACTTTTCCTGTCTCATACATCTTGCACACTAAATGAAATAACCTTGCCATGCTGGTTTCTCCTAAGGCAGTCAGTAATTCAGAGGGAATGTCATCAATTCCAGGTGCCTTGTTCCTATTGAGGTCACTCACAGCTCTGTCAAACTCTGACCTCAAAATTGGGTCTCCCATTTCATCAGCATCAACAGCCTCTTCATATTCCAGAACCAAATTATCTACATCTTTACCTTGATACAACTGTTGGATATGCTCCTGCCATCTTTCTGCTTTGTCTTCTTTCCCTAGAAGTGGCTTTCCATCTGAGCTCTTAATATTCATACACCTAGATTTCCTTTCTCCAAAGGTTTCCTTAATTTTCCTGTATGCAGCATCTACCTTTCCTACAATCATACAACCTTCGACATCCTTGCACTTCTCCTTAAGCCATTCTTCCTTAGCTACCTTGCACTTTCTATCCACTTGATTCTTTAATCGCCTGTATTCTTTTCTGCCCTCTTCATTTCTAGCATTCTTGTATTTTCGTCGTTCATCAATCAGGTCTAGTATCTCCTGAGTTATCCACTGATTCTTAGTTGATCTTTTCTTCCTTCCTAACATTTCTTCAGCAGCCCTACTGACTTCATTTTTCATGACTCTCCACTCTTCCTCTATAGTGTTTCCTTCAGCCTTTTCATTTAGTCCTTGTGCAACATGTTCCTTGAAACAATCCCTCACATTCTTTTCTTTCAACTTGTCTAGATCCCATCGTTTTGCATTCTTTCCTTTATTCAATTTCTTCAACTTCAGATGGCATTTCATGACCAACAAGTTGTGGTCAGAGTCCACGTCTGCTCCTGGGAAAGTTTTGCAATCCAACACCTGATTTCTGAATCTCTGCCTAATCACAATGAAGTCTATTTGATATCTTCCAGTGTCTCCAGGTCACGTCCACGTATACAGCCGTCATTTGTGGTGTTTGAACCAAGTATTGGCAAGGACTAAATTATGATCAGTGCAGAATTCAACCAGCCGACTTCCTCTTTCGTTCCTTTGTCCCAATCCAAATTCTCCTACTGTATTACCTTCTGTTCCTTGGCCTACAACTGCATTCCAATCTAACCATTACAATTAGATTCTCGTCACCTTTTACATATTGTATTAAATCTTCTATCTCCTCGTATATTCTTTCGATTTCTTCATCATCCGCTGAACTAGTAGGCATATAGACCTGCACTATTGTGGTGGGCATTGGTTTGGTGTCTATCTTGGCAACAATAATTCTTTCACTATGCTGGTCGTAGTAGCTTACCCGCTGCCCTATTTTCTTATTCATTATTAAACCAACTCCTGCATTTCCCCTGTTTGATTTTGTGTTGATAATTCGGTAGTCGCCCGACCAAAAATCTTGTTCTTCCTGCCAACGTACTTCACTTATACCAACTACATCTAACTTTAGCCGATCAATCTCCCTTTTCAGATTCTCTAACCTATCACAATGATTCAAACTTCTAACATTCCACGCTCCGACTCGCAGAATGTCAGTATTCATCTTCCTGATGATCGCCCCCTCTCGTGTAGACCCCACCCGGAGATCCGAATTGGGGACTAGTTTACCTCTGGACTATTTTACCCGGGAGGAAGCCATCATCAGAACATCATTCATACAGAGAGAGCTGCATGTCCTCGGGAGTTAGTTACGGCTGTAGTTTCCCGTTGCTTTCAGCCGTGTAGCAGTATCAACACAGCTAAGCCATGCTGAGTATTATTACAAGGCCGTATCAGTCAATCAACTAGACTGCTGCCCTTGCAACTACCGAAAGGCAGCTACCCCCCTTTCGATGAACGATTCGTTAGTCTGGTCTCTCAACAGATACCCATCTGATATGGTTGCACCTGCGGCTCGACTATCTGCATCATTGGGGCACGCAAGCCTCCCCACCATGGCAAGGTCACATGGTTCGCAGAGGAGGATAAAGCAAATAGCAAAAAAAAAACAACAAGTTTGTTACTTTCAGTGATCTGTCTTCAGTCTTATTCTTGCCTTTGAGAATATGAAAGCGACTCAGGTATGAGCGATGCTAGTGTTGCCATTCATTATACAGACAGTTCAGATATGAATGGGGTGAAAATATTGCTCCTTGGGTCAGTTGGTGTGTGAATTGCAGTAGGCTTGACAGACTGATATGCAACAGCAACTTCTAACTCAGCGAGAAAAGCAACGGGAAACTACCTCATTTCTCATTTCCGTTGTATGCCTCTTCAGTGATGCCTAGGCTATTTATGACTACTGATGTTGGAGCTGTAGAAGATTCAACCAGCCTTCAGACTGGGTATACAACATATATTTCACATTTACAAAGTTGAAATAAACAATTAGAATGGTTGGTTGAGGTTTCATAGTTCATCAAAAGGCTTACATAGGCCTATTTTAATTATATTCTTTCAAATATGAACTAGGATCAGAAACCCCCTTACCAATCTGTCACTGCCAATGTCTGGCATTTGACTACAGTTGGTAACACTTTTGATTAAAAATAAACGATTTGTTGCTTTGTTGGAGCATGTCAAAGATTTCATTAATTCCTGGGTTGTTATGATCACCATGTTGGCTAAATCAAAACTGAAAAGTGGCACATTCATAATTTGCCCATTTCAGACAGTAATAGTTGGCAGGTTGAATGCTGGGAGAGGAAAAACCATGAAATTTCAGGGTTTCATTAATATTGCTAAAAGACAATTGCATCTATAGACTTTAAATAATCCTCACTGATAGAGCTTTCATGCATTTACCATAAGTGGCTGACATAGCAAGCCTGATAAAAATAGGCACATATACGAGAATAACTGTCTCAACTGGAAGGGAATTTGAAAAACTTATGCTTCCATCAAACAATGTTGCTCCTCATCCCTATATGTTGGATAGGTAATACCTTGGTATGTATGGAGATACTCAAAGCTTGTGGTACCTACTACATGAAGAAAAAGTAAGCACAAGCAGTATATCCACTGTAGGCCTATATCCAACTTATTACTTTCTATGTTGTTTTTTCCAAAATACGTTTGCTTTCTTCCCATATATAGCGAACTGGTGTTTCAGGATAAATATATTCACTCCTCGTTGTTGGATTTTTGTTCAGCTGGAACCATGCAGTGAGTTGTGTACATTTTAACTGTGCCAGTAATAATGCTTGTGAAGCTTTATCGGAATTTAAAATATATCTTGTCAGTCTGAAAAATGGACAATTAACCGGACAACAATGTGGGACTATTTATGCATGTTATAACCTAAAATCCTCTATGCAGCCTCATTTGAACCTACATATATAGCATTCAAATATGTTGAAACTTCATCATAATGTAGCATTCCATCATTTGCTGTGATTTAAAAGTTAGCAATCATGACTCTCATATACATATTTATGTACATATTTGATGCTGTCTACACCTGCACAAATTTCATTGTTAATGTACGCCTGAAAGTACATCAATAGAAATTGATTGTAATGAACAATAAAGCGACTGTTCATTTCCACATTAGTGCCTTGTACACATTTCATATATGTTCTTCTATTTTGTTACCTATGGTGAAGTGGATAGCCATTTACATTCTCTTTAGTTTTTGGAATATACTCTTTTGGAAAAATCCTTCTTGCACCTTCCATATTTGTTCAAATGAATTAGGATTGAGAAGGCCACAAGGTCAATGGAATTTGAAAAAATTTATTAAGTTGTACAATGTGGCACTGGAAGGATGTGGTATTTCTGCAGAAACTGTCTTATCAATATCAGAGATTTCTTGTCATTTTTAACTATCTCAAAGACATATCAATAAGTGCATATGAGATAAATGTTGCTTCTGAAGCTCAACTGTGTATAAGGAAGTTTGTATCTCACCAAAAATTTGCTTCTAATTACTTAAACATAGGAATTCCTTTACTTTGCATGAAAAACATGAACAACATCATCAGGTCTATTATTTGCAATTTCATAAGGATGAAGGCTAGTGGTAATAAGAGTGGGTCTTGACCTACAAGTGGCCACGGTTGGTCCGTGGTCCAACAGTTCTGCATTCCGTCCAGCCAGCCAAGTTGAGGAGGGATTGCCACGGCTCTACCGTGGCTCTTCGCCTCTATATTCAGGAGACGGAGAGGGGGTTGTCCCCAACGTCGGCTATCCTGAGAATGGTTGTCCGTGGTTTTCCATCAAACCACCATGGGCTGCAAGTGAAAGTAGTGAAGAGGTCTGATTTACCAAATTTTCTCACAATTGCTATTTTATCCTAATAATTTGGCAACATATATCAGGGACTGCTAATGAAAATAGAAGGCAAAATAAATCATCCGTCCTCCAGTGAGGGTGACCATAAAGGTCTGGAATACACACAGTATGTAATTATAATAATGAAATTATACATTTTCTGGAAATTATGATTGTATAAGTGAAACTGAATAATTTGCAGAGAATCTCTTATGATCTCTTATTTTCTCTATGTTGTAAAACGGAATTTTTATATTTTGAAGAATAGATGCTGTGCTTTTCGGCAGGGTACCTCTGGATCCAAACAGGAGGCCTCTGACAATCCATTGACCAAGAGGAATATTATACTTAGCTGATAGATATGGCAGACATGGTGTATAAGTTCCTTGTTTTTCCAGATTTTCCTACTTGTTGCAGGTCCCTCTCGAAGTGAATGGTAGGATCTAACACCATCACTTCATTTTCTTTGTTATTGATGGCTGTGATGTCTACTTTTCTTGTTGAGTCGTTGGTAGAAACACTTTGAACTTCTTCATGCACCTCCCATCCACACTGCCTCAGGCCTTGAGCAATTGATGTCCTTGCTTGATGGTGATGATTGTTACGCAGTAATTCAGTGCTCCTGCAGAACCCCAGTACATGTCCAAGTGTTTCAGTCTCATTGCAACCGTTTCTATGGCAATGGGTTGAGCTGAAAGTTCTGCCGGAAACCGATCTTACTGCAGTCAGGTTGCATAGCGGGATAACCAACACTTAATCTTTCATTTTCAACTCAATGTATTAAGCATCAACAAGCGGCATATATATCAACATGCAATTGTGTTTTTTAATTGGGAATTAATTTCAGTCTGTCTCCTTCTGTTCAGCTATAATAGTCAACTGTTAATTGCTGAGGAAGTTTTTCACCATTAATTAAAGAGCTGAAATTTCCTGCAGTTTGACAACCTTGAATCAACAGACTATACAAAATATGAGATATTTGCTTGTTGTCATATTTTGCCTAATATTCATCTTATGATTCCCTCCTGTTGGCAGTGAAATATGCCACCATTGTTTCTCCACAATACCAGTAAAAAAAAAAAAAAAATTGTCATATGGCTTTTAGTGCTTGGAGTTTTCAAGGACATGTTCATCTCATCTGGTACAGGTTTGGAGTTTAATCCAGGCTTTTGGCATGCAATCTAGTGATTAGAAATTGTATACCATCACCTCTCCTACCCTGCCAGCGAACATTATGATGGCAATAATTTTTGCCACTAGTGGGATTGGAACTGACTAACCACAGTGTCAGACGATATAGACTTGATGTGTTAACACTTATAGCCACCAGGTGGGCTAAGATCAGATTAAAACATAGGTTAAGGGATCACATTGCATACTGTCAACATCACTTTCTTTTAAAATACTGGGATTAGAAAATACCACTATGTGATGGTGTGAAGCCAGAGCACCGTCACTTGTTTAAAAAACAGTAGCAATCACTGAGGAGTTTGGATTATTGTAACATCTAAGATCTGCTTGTCTTATTAATCAAAAAAGACCTTTCCTGCACTTGCTTTGGGTCTTGGGCTAGAAGGATGTTTCCGTTGGGTACTTTCCTGTTTTGTCTCCGGGTCGAAACGATGGAACCAGGTTTCATCATGTGTGATGACTTTGGCTGACATTTAATTTCCTTTGCATATTTTTTTATGCATTGTCTTATATAACTGAATGTATGGGTTACACTGTTACAAAAAAAATGTTTGAAATATGAAGTGTGATTAGCTTCTGAGCAATCTAATATGTACAATTGACTGTAACAACTGTAGCTTACATTTTTGAATATAAAGAAAGAATGCAACGGTGTACAATTTCAGGAATTTTAAAACAATATGGACTGCATCCAGGTGGCATGGTATCCTTGACACCAAAGGAAATGAAAGGACATAGCATTATTGTATTGCTGAATATTTTCTTTGAAATTTGTTGAGACATCATCATCTCTAGTCAATAATTGTTTTAACCTGTCTAGTATTTTATATTCAGGCAGATCAGCTTTACAATTACATCAGCAAAGACCAAAGTAACCAAGCATAGTCTTCTTGCGAGAGGAGTACAATTCTGAACAATGTCCATTCACTATTGTTATTTAGTTTTGGTGTTTTCCAAATCTGTACGTTCCTCATCGCCAGATGTTTCATTCCAGGGTTGTGTCAATGTCATACCTTCATATGTGCGTATACCTGTTATGTGACCCTCTTAGACTGATTCTGATGGCTCCTTCAACTTCTGCTTCGAACTCTAGTGCTGTACCACGTCCGAGGAGCCATCTGGTGATGAATGAACGTACCATTTCCACTTCTATTGGGTAATGTCTAAATTCAAACTTCATTGTTTCAGAAGCCTTTCTTGTGGACATTTAAGATTTTCTTCTGATGATGCATAGCTAAGTTCTCTGCAAAATGTAAAGAATTTTACCTTATTTTCTTGACACGGCATAAGCCCAAAAACCTATATCATGTCTATAAGTACGGGCCGTGAAAGCATCAATGGCAACAATGTTTACATTTGTCAAGGACCCAACGCAGTACAGCATAATATCTGGAATGGTTTCAGAAATGGCAGATTTATATTGCATTTTAAAAGTGCCTTTGTCTTGTCTCCAATTTCTCATATTTTTGCACATATTCATAGCCTCTGTACGATGGTCAATGTTCTTTTTGTCAAACTAATTTATTTACAGTAGCATTATTCTCCGAATTAACATCTTATTCGATAACGCTGTAATGTCTTGCATCAGTGGTACCTCTAAACTGTGAAATGAAAATTATATTTTAATTGCCATAACTAATAGCATGGTTAGTCTGATTATTATGTACTCTAAACAAAGAATCAATAAACAATGGGCCTATAGGATAGGGTATCAAAAAATATCAGGAATCATTTTATTACTAGTTAATACTGGCTGCCTTTATTCAATTCACTTACAGACCTTCAAAGTATTCTCCTTCGGACATAACATAATGGTTTTAACATTAAGAATTTCATATTTAGGTTCCGTATTGAAACAAGATTTACATCAAAGAAAGGACAATAAGTTCCACCTTTTCAATACTATATATTGTATGAAAGTTTTACATTACAGTTAAAACATCACAACTTTTGTATATTCGGTACCGGTTTCGACAGATTCCCTGTCATCATCAGCCGAGAATAATTAAACAAAGACAAGTATAGATCATGATTCTTATGGTGTAATTACAATGGTGGATTAAAATATACAATATATGGTTAAAATAGTATATATATATAATGTATATTTTAATCCACCATTGTAATTACACCATAAGAATCATGATCTATACTTGTCTTTGTTTAATTATTCTCGGCTGATGATGACAGGGAATCTGTCGAAACCGGTACCGAATATACAAAAGTTGTGATGTTTTAACTGTAATGTAAAACTTTCACACAATATATAGTATTGAAAAGGTGGAACTTATTGTCCTTTCTTTGATGTATAACATAATGGTTCCACCATTCAGTCCACTGTTCAAAACACTCCAGAAGACCATTCTTGGATAGTCTATTGAGTATATCCAAAACTGTATTGTGGGTAACTTCTGATCACTATGGAAATGACTACCACAAAGCTCCTTTTTCACTGTAGGATATAAGTCGAAATCACACAGTGCTAGGTCCAGCGAATGAGGTGTGTATGGCATTACCTCAATGCCCAATAAGGTGATTGTTTCTTGAGTACTGATGGCACGATGAGTAGGCGCATTGTCCTGATGAACGATCCATCCCATTTGAGCAAGGGTTGGTCATTTAGCAGCATTTTTCTTCTCGAGTGGTCCCTTTAGTGCTTCACAATAACAACCAGCAGTAACAGTGCATTGTTCTTCACCACGCAATTGTATATGATGTTTTAGTGATTAAAAAAAGATGAAGTGATGTCTTAGTGATAAAAAAAAAGGGTTGAGGTGCATGACCTTTCCTGCACCTGCTTCAGCCTTGACCTTTTTCGTATGTTGGACTACAAGGATGTTTCCTTTGGACACTTTCCTGTTTTGTCTCCGGATTAGTGATGGAATCAGGTTTCATTGCATATGATGACTTTGGCCAAAAACTCTGGTTATCGCTGAAGCCTCCCCTTCTACTGCTGACATGCCATCACACAGTGAGCTTCCTGTTTATTATTCATCACAAGAGACACCCACTTTGCTGCAGCTTTGAGATAGATGATGTCTTCAGTTGATCCATAGGAGATATTCATAATTACTGCAAGCTATGCAGTCGATACACAATGGTCTTCTCGCATAATGACATCAGCTGTGTTGACATTGATGTAGGTCTTCAAAGATGAGGGCTATCCGGAGCATGGGGCATCCTTGTGGTCAGTTTTACACTCCCTAAATGGTTTATGCCATTCAAAGACCTGTGTTTTCCCCACAGCTTGCTCTTTGTAGGCTTGCTACAAAATTTCCACAGTTTATGATAGAGTTTTGTCAAGAATGCAAAATATAACTGATGCATGCTGTTGCAACTTAAGATCTGTGCTGGGTACAGTTAACATGTTCTTTCACTTTGAATGTTTGTCTTCAACTGAGTATCTTCAGGTATATGATGCATATGGTGTTGGGTCATTCAAGGTCAGATCTCTTCAGTATTGCTAAAACCAAATCCCCCTGTGGGTGGGGGCAGTAGAATAACACCCACGGTATACCCTGCCTGTCGTAAGAGGCTTCTGAAAGGGGCCTCAGGGGCTCTGAGCTTTGGAACGTGAGTTGGCAACCACGGGGCCATCAGCTGAGTCCTGGCATTGCTTCCACTTACTTGTGCCAGACTCTTCACTTTCATCTATCCTATCCGACCTCCCTTGGTCAACTCTTTTTCTTTTCAGACCCCGACAGTATTACGTATGGAGGCCTAGGGAGTCTTTCATTTTCATGCCCTTCATGGCCCTTGTCTTCCTTTGGCGGATACCTTCATTTTTCGAAGTGTTGGACCCTTTCCATTTTTTCTCTCTGATTAGTGTTATATAGAGGATGGTTGCCTAGTTGTACTTCCTCTTAAAACAATAATCACCACCACCACCACCACCTGCCAAAACCAAACACAAGCATAGGAGCATTGAATAGCAATAAAATCATTCCAGTTATTTTTATATGCCTTCATACATTTCATAGCATTCACAATTCAGAGATGTTTCATTCTCAATTTGATTGTTGACAGGAAGATGATATGACTGATTGCCAATAATAAAATCCTTATAATTATCCCAGTCAGCTAATATTTTTGTAACAGTTTGCAAATGCAGTTCATGATGGTGTTCTTCATTATAATCTAAACAGTATGACACTGCTCTAAATAAGCAATTTCCCAGTAGCTGATGGATTCCCATGACTAAATTATGACATGGAGGATAGACTCATTTCATTAACTACTGGAAAGGAAGTAGTTCACAGCCTCAGTGTTAAAATTATTACATGGAGAAAAAAAAAATGTTTAAATTCCTCTGAAATCAGTCAAAATAATAAATACAGTATAGGGAGAATTGGGAACATATGTTTAAATTTCTCCAAAATCACTTCAAAATAGCAAATATAGGGAGAGCTACAGAAGAGACAGTAAAATAGTGTTGAATAGCTTCTTCTCGACTAAGCAACTCACTAGCACCGACTGGAAGAAGCTGAAGTAGAGCTGACCAGGAAGACGTCTGACTGCATGTGCATGCTTGCCTCTTTCCACCTCCCTTCATGCACTTCATATCTCAGTGCTCTCACTCTCTCATTTCCCCTCATGCTTCAGGCAGCCTGGGTGTAGTGGCAAGCGTCATCGTCAATGAGAATGCTATATTTTTCTTTACAAATTTAAAAATATATGGCCACAGATTTTATACTTTTAAAGACACTCTGCAAATATGTAGACCGAGAGCTTACATCAGAGTGTTTTACCAAGTCTTAGCCTTTCTCTCAAATGAAGGTGAACAAAAATCAGCCTAGTGTTTTAATATATAGATAGATTAAGTTGCAGTCCTAATCACCATACATAAACCTCCAGTAGTCAGTAAAGACATACGAGTATTTCTATCCCAAGTAATAGTAGACTATGTTGTTTTATAGACCAATGATAATTATTTTATTGAATTTGACAATGTCTTAAAAAATAAATTATTACTGTAATATGCAGGATCAGTACTGGTACGTCATCCTCTTGTAGCTGACTGTCTGATGGGCCTGATGTCAATATTGAATAATATATTTACTAACAGATCAATAAAATTCATACCTGGGGTTCCAAACCTGCTACAACAGCATAAGCTATTCCTTGAGGAATTGCTGTAAGTGCAACATTTAATCCAGCTAATACATCATGGAATAAAAAGTTTATGGAATATGTAGGAAGCCACTGAATAACAGGCAATTTCTTTTCAAGGAAAGACCTGCTCCAAATATTGTTGCACTGGTTCTTAGCCCATGATGTTATTTCATTTTTGTCTTCTTCTGGATAGACACATTTATTATAACCTGAAATAATGAAAAATATGAATTATATTTTTTTTTTAAAAGGACAATGATCATACTGCACTAAAAAAACAAAAACAGAATGGCACAATTTAACAGCAGGTATCTTCAAAGTGCTTGAGCTGTATTATGTTCAAAAAATTCAGGGAACTGATCGGACAGTGAGAACAGGAGAAAAAAAGGAAGAAGAAACAGTGAATCCGGGCTGTAGTTAGAAAGGGTAACTATGATAGTAGCCTGGATACTTTCTACAACTGTAATTTTCTTTTTTATTGGATTAAGTGGTATTAGGGCTCTTAATATTTATGCTATTAATTAATGTTATATTTATATTATTTATTGGTATTTTCCACTAGAGCAAAAGCCCTGACTGTAAATAAATGTTTGGGCTGTGATTGTCCCCCTCCTTAAAACAGCTGTCAGTACCACCAGACAGAGGAATGATATTTTTACTGCATTAACATGCTTTTCTAGGAATAATAATAATAATAATAATAATAATAATAATAATAATAATAATAATAATAATAATAATAATAATAATAATAATAATAATAATAATAATAATAATAACAATAATAATAATAATAATAATAATAATAATAATAATGATGATGATGATAATTTAATGTAGCTGTTTAAGCTTGGTGCAGCTATTGTAAGGCACCTTCTGATTAGGATCAGCAGCATCTGCCATATGATACTAATAATGTACAAGTGTGGTGGAGGATAATGTAATGTGTAACTGAATGGGACAGATGTGGAAAGGACATCAGTAACACCCAGTCTTCAAACCATACAAATTAATAATTCACAATTAGAATCCCACAGCCTGGGAAGAGGGACCCAGAACGCCTTGGACCAAAGATGAAGACCAACATACTTTGCTTGGTTCATAACACAGAGTATTCTACGAGGGCTGGGGCATAAGTCATTTCAACTATGTTTTTCCTCACATGTGCACGGTGCTACAATACAATGACCATATGTCTTGGAAAGTACGACACACATAGTACATGGAACAGCACGATATGGTGATGTATTGGACAGGTATAATGTACAGGGCGATGAGACTGTAGTAGTGAGTCAGGCTCCATGCAGAATGGATGTGACAAGGCAACTTCAACGATGGGGGATGGGAAGTATTGAAACACCTGCCATACTCGCCAGACCTGTCTCCGAGTGATTTTGACCTCATACCCAACGGGAAAGTATTTTTCCATGGAATGTGGTTTGGGACACGAGAGGACATTGTCAACGCTGAAAAACATGAATGGTAATTCTAAATTCCCATGGAGGGAATTAGATATTTTTCCACCAATAGAGCATATCAAAAATCAGATCAAAAAATTAGATGTTGGCTTTTCAGGCGTTCGCTCTATTAACCAGATGCTGGTTTGCTGGTTAATAGAGCAAACGCCTGAAAAGCCAACATCTAATTTTTTGATCTGAAAAACATGAAATTGCAAAATTCACAGATGAGGTGACTGGTATCCAACATCTCCACATCACTGTCAATGTGCTGTATACAATCTAGTGGACTACTTTGAAGATTTACTGTTTGATGGTTTCTGTAATCTCTGAGAATAAACATTATGTAGCACAAGGATTTCATGGCTAACAGTTTCCTCACTTTATATCCTACACCCGCTAAACCTGCTCGACATTATTCATACATTTCACAGCACTTTATGCTCGCCACTCCCATCTGTATATTTCCATTTGTCTGATAGATCCCGCATTCGTGAGAAAAAAATTAGTTGCCATGATTTATGGCCCAACCCTCGTATGTTTTTGAGTTTGTAATATTCTCCCTAAATATCTGCAAGATTCTGCTCAATTACCTTCTCATCGATTCCTTGCATCAGCGCAACATCACCACTATCTTACACCATCAAAACCCTCGCCAACCTTTCTTCAACTGAATGCTTCAATACTCTGTACTGCTGCTCGCTATGTCATTGCAACATCACCACAACATCACCTTCTCGAAAGAACTGTGCATTCAAAATCTTGTAGTACCTTCTACACCTGCCCTACATAAGTAATGGCCACTCCATCCATTAATTAGTTCAGTTTTCAACTCGGTGTGGAGTGGAGGGCAGTCAGCGACTGTGCGTGTGCTTTCATGCTATTATTTTCCATCTTTTTCATCTGGATACTACTCTGAGACAAATGGTGAGCAAAGACCTGTATGTTTATGAGATTGTTTTAGGACTTTAACTCCCACAGCCCTTTAGACTTTTATAACTTTTCCTACTTTTGAAACTCTATACGTCAACCTGTAGTAGTGTGTAAAAATAGATTTCTCTAGATCATAAACTTTAAATTTTGGTGCCCAGCAGTGGCATGTGGATCAAAAATTTGAAAGTTATTTTCTTCACCTACTTCTGCATGATGGTTCTAGCACTCTACATTTATTTTCTTCAATATTAGAGGATGCATCCCACCTGTCTCATACCTGCCTTGTGTTCCCATCTCTTCTCATTAAATAGGTTCTATTCTCTTTAAGATTGTTTATCCCTTGTTAGGACTTGCTATTTGGACCCTTGTAAGACTGATTTTAGTTAAATAAATTTCGTGTGGCTATTTCTAGCCGAGTGCAGCACTTGTAAGGCAGATCGTCCGATGAGGGTGGACGGCATCTGCCACGTAGGTAACTGCGTGTTATTGTGGTGGAGGATAGTGTTATGTGTGGTGTGTGAGTTGCAGGGATGTTGGGGACAGCACAAACAACCTGCCCCCGGGCCACTGGAATTAACCGACGATGATTAAAATCCCTGACCCGGCTGGGAATCGAACCTGGGACCCTCTGAACTGAAGGCCAGTACGCTGACCATTCAGCCAACGAGTTGGACACTGATTTTAGTGAAAAGGGTTTATTGTTTTGTCACTACTATGATTCTTGTTCAATTATCAATATTGTATGTGGCTAACACAAGTTAACATTACTTTGCTCCTGACAGATTTTAATGCAGTTGTTTTTTTTTTTGTTTTTTTTACAATTGGCTTTACGTTGCACCGACAGGGATAGGTATTATGTTGGTGATGGGATAGGAAAGGCCTAGGAGTGGGAAGGAAGCGACCGTGGCCTTAATTAAGGAACATCCCCAGCTTTTGCATGTTGTGAAAATGGGAAACCACGGAAAACCATTCCAAGGCTGCCGACAGTGGAGTTCGAACCCTCTATCCCCCGGATGCAAGCTCACAGCTGCGCAACCATAACCGCATGGCCATCTCACCCACAGTCAACATTTGCAACAGTACGGTACTGGGCATTGCAGGCCTGCATTTGCGATATTTGTCTGTGAGATCCGTGTGTCCGGCGTGAAATTACTTACACCACTTTACAATACCTGGGTAAGAAATTGCATGCTCACCATATTCAGCAGTGATTTCACGATGAATGTCTGTGCAATTGAGCCATTTACCCCATAGAAATATGATCGTTGCATGCACCTCCAATTTGGAGTGAAAATCCAGTTGACGCGCCAATGAGCCTAACCCGCTCTGCATACACAACACGACGGGATACCACACCAACCTTCCTATTGGACATGTCAGCACTTACTGTAACTTGCTCCGCATTGGCCACGGTCACGACACACCGCGTGCTCTCGTGGTGAGCTAGTGTAACTTACTTTTTTATTTGCCCTCGTAGATGTAGCTTTTCCAGATAGAAGGAAGTTTATGAATTGAAACCATTCATTTGCTTGAAGAAGGACTGTGTCGCAAATTTCCTTTTGCCGCAACTCATTTCGAGGTATGCAGCAGCTTTAGTGATACCTTAACTGGTGGGGGCAGTGTGTCATGTTCATCAGCAATGTGGTCAATTTTATTTTTCCGAACCAGTTTCATAGCAGCCTCGAAACCTGGAAGTATGCCTTTGACTCCCAATGGATCTGAATTTCACTTTTGTAGCTGACTGTATAAGATGTCCACATGAGGTATTATCTAATGGAAAACAGCCTACCTGAACTGAAAAAACAGGTGCTCCAATTTTGAACGCAAACCCCTTGCTTGGAATATGGTGCTAGGCTGTCGAGAGGTAGAGGTATATAGTTTTCAATTGATCCAGTCATTTGAAAACACGTGAACTACTTCAACAGTCCTTGATTTAAAATTTCTTGTGTTAGAAACATGAGATAGTACTCTTCTGCAAACAACCTATTCAATACACCAGGTCGTTGTGAGGAGTTATACGAAAGAAGCTGGGGATTTCACTCAAATCTGCAAACAAATATGGTATGCGGACATCCGTATTCTGGCTTACCGCTTGTGCCATGACTAAGTTCGAAGAATGGGCATAACAGTGAACATAATGTGCATACTTACAATCTTCCCTGATGAGAAGTTGCACTCCTGAATGGCAACTACTCATTACATTTGCCCCATAGTAACTTGTGAAATGAGCTTATCTGGGGTTATCCACAACTTCCCTGAAAGAAGATTGTAAACATTCTGCTATTGTCTCAGAATCATGACTAGCGGGTCAGAGGAAACCCCAAAATCTTTCAACTGGCTTACTGTTGGGAAGAACATACAACTAATTGTACTGTAGTTGATGTACCAGTGGTCTCGTCTGCGATTACTGAAATAAAGTGCGCTTTGGTGATTTCCTTCTTTATTTTCTCACGACAGATTTCAAACATGCACGAAAGCAAATCTCTCTGAAAGTCTATCGAGGTGCCTTTGAAAACAGTAGCTTCGGAGAGATGGTCCCTTAATCCAACGTCAATTTCGGAACTAACTTAACAATTTTTCTTCTTCTTCTGGAAATTTGAATGGGCTTGTCAGTTGTCACCCAGTTCCAATACGTATAAGTATTAAACACTTCACAACACTATTAACCACAATTTATGATGGTGGATAAAACACTGTACCACAATTTCCGTATGTGACAAAAACTGTGAACATCTGGGTAAAGGATGTATTGGGGATCCTTCATTAGTATGTAGATTTAATGCAACTATGCAGAAAGTACTATGACCCAATAACCTCTAATAGGCGAGAGAACAAATAGTCATAAGGGTAAATAAACATAGGATAAAGCACAATGACACAAGGTTCTAATCTTCATGCCGAAGTGATCCATCTTGGCGTCTTATTACCACATGAACATGACCGGATCTACAATTGGGAATAACAATAAGACATGTTTCAACGACATTAAAGGAGTTCATTTTGGAGAGGGGAGAACACTAATAGGAGGGTTGACATTTATGTAGTGATCAAGGAATATGTGAAAAATACCGGAAGCATGTGTTATTAAGATCGACGTGATAACCTAAACCCATAACGTGTGATGTTTGGTCTGGTTGACAAAAGAAGGACTCACTTAAACACGAGTGGTAGGAATGACAAAAGACAGTAACAATGCATCGAGAGGCACAGTAGCTGCGGTAGCTACGGAGAAAAAAAATTACAGAAAAAGAACCAAAACAAAACCACAATGGGCAGAGAATACAATGGAGAAGTGTTCAAGACTATGAGTGAGAAATTTAACATGTTGGAATGGCTTATAGCATAATTTTAACTTCATCCAGAAAACTGTTTAATATGTGTAGTATCTCCAGGATAGGATTTCAAACAATACATTCAACACTCATTTGGGAGAGGGAGTTTTAAATTTACTAGGCTTGTAAACAACCGTGTTCGAACGCGGTTATATAATGGGCATTGTAAAATTAGATGATTGCAGTCCGCATCAGTTGAACCACATTGACATATTGGCTGGTTGACAATGTTGAAGTGATACTTATGGAGAGATGTGAGGGCATGGTTGAAACGTAGATGAATAATATCAATCAATCAATCAATCAATCAATCAATCAATCAATCAATCAATCAATCAATCAATCAATCAATCAATCAATCAATCAATCAATCAATCAATCAATCACTCAATCAATCAATCAATCAATCGATCGATCAATCAATAAATCAATCAATCAATCAATCACTACTGATCTACATTTAGGACAGTCGCCCAGGTGGCAGATTCCCTATCTGTTGTTTTCCTAGCCTTTTCTTAAATGATTGCAAAGAAATTGGAAATTTATTGAACATCTCCCTTGATAAGTTATTCCAATCCCTAACTCCCCTTCCTATAAACGAATATTTGCCACAATTTGTCCTCTTGAATTCCAACTTTATCTTCAAATATTGTGATCTTTCCTACTTTTAAAGACACCACTCAAACTTATTCGTCTACTGATGTCCTCCCACGCCATCGCTCCACTGACAGCTCAGAACATACCACTTATTCACAGCAATTATAATAAGAAGTATTTCTTGCCCACCTATTCAATACAAATCACTAGTTCTTTTTTTGCTAGTGACTTTACGTCGCATCGAAACAGATAGGTCTTATGGCGACGACGGAATAGGAAAGGCCTGGGAGTGGGAAGGAAGTGGCCATGGCCTCAATTAAGGTACAGCCCCAGCATTTGCCTGGTGTGAAAATAGGAAACCACGAAAAACCACCTTCAGGGATGCCGACAGTGGGATTCGAACCCACTATCTCCCGGATGCAAGCTCGCAGCCGCGCCCCTATAACTGCACGACCAACTCACCCGGTCAAATTACCTTTATTGGTGTTTACGCTTTCATACAATTAATTCTTCTAAGGGACATGTTTTGCTCATATAAAGACCATCTTCAGCCTTAATTTTTAAATCTTAAAATGATGTTCCTGAACAGTTGTAAACATATTAAAAAGACTATAGTCATAATTAAAATTACCGTAGTCTAAAAACCAAATTACATTACATCTTTAAAAAACATTAAAGCACTCCTAAAAATGTGATAACATAAATAATTAAAATTATCACAATGTCAATTTAAAATCTTGTCTGAAACTATTATTGCATCTTCGTCTTATAAAACAGTAGTAAATGTTTTTTCTGTGAATAACATCATTCAATAAGGAACAACCAAGAGGATAATGACCTGTAACATACCACTTAGTCGAGCAGCTCATCTCCTTTCTCCCAAGTCTTTCCAGCCCAAATTTTGCAACAGTTTTGTAACGCTACTCTTTTGTCGGAAATCGCCCAGAACAAATCGAGCTGCTTTTCTTTGGATTTTTTCCAATTCTTGAATCAAGTAATCCTGGTGAGGGTCCCATTCACTGGAACCATACTCTAGTTGGGGTCTTACCAGAGACTTATATGCCCTTCCTTTACATCCTCACTACAACCCCTAAATACCCTCATAACCATGTGCAGAGATCTGTACCCTTTATTTACAATCATATTTATGTGATCACCCCAACGAAGATCTTTCCTTATATTATTACCTAGGTATTTACAATGATCCCCAAAGGGAACTTTCACAACATCAACGCAGTAATTAAAACTGAGAGGACTCTTCCTATTTGTGAAACTCACAACTTGACTTTTATCCCCATTTATCATCATACCATTGCCTACTGTCCATCTCACAACATTATCGAGGTCATTTTGCAGTTCCTCACAATCTTGTAACTTATTTATTACTCTGTACAGAATAACATCATCTGCAAACAGCCTTATCTCTGATTCCACTTCTTTACACATATCATTGATATATATAAGAAAACATAAAGGTCCAATGATACTGCCTTGAGGAATTCCCCTCTTAATTATTACAGGGACAGATAAAGCTTTGCCTACTCTAATTATCTGAGTTCTATTTTCTAGAAACAGAGCCACCCATTCAGTCACTCTTTTGTCAAGTTCAATTGCACTCATTTTTGCCAGTAGTCTCCCATTATCTACCCTATCAAATGCCTTATACAGGTCAATTGCGATACAATCCAATTGACCTCATGAATCCACGATATCTGCTATATCTTGCTGGAATCCTACAAGTTGAGCTTCAGTGCAATAACCTTTCCTAAACCCAAACTGCCTTCTATCAAACCAGTTATTAATTTTGCAATCATGTCTTATATAATCAGAAAGAATGCTTTTCCAAAGCTTACATGCATTGCATGATATGACATCCTGTGTGGTAGGAAGTGAAGGTTGGAGTCTGTGATAGAATTTCCCTTTCATACAGGCAGATTCATTCCAGAACCGTTGGAATGGTGATGTTTGATTTCTCTTGAGCACCAGAATTAAATCAGTTACTGGAGCCATAAATGTCAGGGGAGGGGCGGTTATCATTGAAGCTTCTTTGGCTGATTTTTTTGCTGTTTCGTTACCTGGAATGTTTTTATGAACCGGAATCCATATAAGCGTAATATGTACGCCAGATGTATGTAATTCATATAATAGCTGCTTAACATTATAAACATACCAATTAAGAGTGAATTTAGAGGACGTTATTGATTGTAACGCTGATAATGAGTCTGTGAAGATATTTGCAGTTGGAAGAGATTCTTTTTTAATATACAGCAGTGTTTGTCTTATGGCAAGGAGTTCCGCTGAGAATATGGAGAAATAAGAGTTTAGATTATATAGTTCAATGTGCTGAGTTCGTTCATAATAAAACGCAGCACCTACTCCACAGGCATTCTTAGAGCCATCGGTATAGAAAAAATGGCCAATATTGGAATAGGAGATATGGAATTTTTTACAGGTTGTTGAAAAAGTAGATATCCTATACGGGAGCATATCAAGACTAGCTATTAGCTACTATAGTTGGTGAGGAGTATTGTATTACTTCATACAACTTAAAATTAACGAGGCCTCGAAATATACCAGCTGATTCACTTGTCTCGTCATATGCACGCATTGCCAACTCAAACGTACTGCAGAACTTTACACAATTGATAATTTTTGGCAGCACATAACGATTCTTCCATACTCGATTGTTGTGCCTTCCCAGAGACTGTCTGTAAGCGCAGTCAAGTTGCTGCTGGATATCGTGTCTTCCCAGAATATCGAATTCTAACTGGGCAAGCATGTGATATATAGAACTTCCATGTTTCTTTATTTGTTGGGATAAATGTCCTAAGTCTACCAGTTCGACTTGGTCCAAAGTCCCTTCGCTTTCATCACTCACGAAATACAAACAAGGAAAATAAAACAACTTGTTGGTAATTTCGCACCCACACATGTACTGCACGAGGAACAAATGAGGATGGTTTCTGTACTACAAGACTTGACTGTCTTTCAAACCAACACATGACCAAAGGAGACAGAAGTTACTTCTGGAGGTAAAAGTATAAGCAGACTTTGTGACTTGTTTCGCTTGCCAAGCGATCGCAAATTGATAAATGCCTGTAGGGAATTTGTGGAAAGCAGCTTGCAACCAGATGACCTGAAGATTTGAATGAGTACAGTGCATATGTGGCAGGATTATAACTTTGGTCTTTTTACAATCAGCCGCCTTTTTGTAGAAAAAATGCTGATTACTTAATTAGACTTGACATTCTTGGCATTTTTACAATAAGCTTGATGCATTGAAGCCTAATTATTGTAAAACTCAGTCACTTGTAAATGACAATGTAAAAATTCTATCCTCTTTGTAGTTTCTTTGAGTGGTGGTGGTGGTGATTTTTGTTTTAAGAGGAAGTACTACTAGGTAATCATCCTCTCTGAACAAATTAGTGGAAAATAAATTTAAAATAAAGAAAAATACATATTCAACAAAGGAATTTGGGAACAAAGTAAAAAAAAATTATTGAATTAGGCTGAAAAAATACTAACAAATCAAAAGGGAATGTGTGTTCCCTGAGTAACAGTACACTTGTAATTTAGATACCCTTGATTAATCCACTGTTGCACATAAAGCGGATGACGAGATCAGCAGTAGTCGTGTCATCGGCTAGTATCCGTTCGATGTTTCCTGCAGGCCAAGGCTCCGTCTTAGGCCAGAGAGATCAACACACTCTGTGAGGATGTGGGCTACAATGAAGTCAGCACCACAAGAACACACTGGGGGGGGTCTTTACCGCTTTAGGAGATAAGAGTGCATAGATCGTCCACGACCTATCATCAGCCTATGCAATATTATGGCCTCTCTCCGTGAAGGCCAGAAAGAGAACTGCCACACGGTAGTTGTATTCTTAAATGCTCTCAGCTTGTTGGGAGTTCGAATAGCTAGCCACTCCGCTTCCCAGGACGCCAAGATGGTTCAATGTAGCTGAGAACAAATATCTTTAGCAGGTACATTGACAGGTCTTGGAGGTATAAGTACCACTTCCTTTGCAGCTTCATTTGCAAGTTCGTTTCCCGCAATCCCAACATGGATTGGAAGCTACGCAAAAGTGATTCTGGTGCCAGCATCACTTAACCTGGCTAGAAGGTCATGAATCTGCTGCACCACTGGGTGTTGCGAGAAACAGGTTAGAATAAACTGCAGAGAGCTTAACGAGTCGGTACACATAAGAAAGTGGCTTCTTTCATCAACCAGTGCAAACTGCAGAGCTTCTAAGATAAAGCTCCACAGTATACACGCTACATACACTAGGAAGCGACATCTTCATGCTCATATCATCGGTGACGAAAGAGCTACCAATATTTTCTCCAATTTTAGAACCATCCATGAAGATGATATGTCTCGCGGCCGGATATTGGTGAACGAAGTCCTGGAAATACCTCCGATAAATGGAGGAATCCGTATTCACCTTTGGTTTACGGAGTAGATCTAGACGTATTTCTGGTCACAGAACTAACCATGGAGGTACGGTTCCTCACTAAAATTTTGTTCAAGGCAATGTATTGATAGCTTGGATGTAGCAGCATTTCACGATTTTTGGCAGCGTATGTGAGGAGTAACTGCTGCCTCCTTATCCGCAAAGATGGAACTTCCGCTTCAGAGAGTAGGCTGGGAATGGGGCTAGTATGGAAAGCTTCCGTTGCTAGCCTAACTCCGCTATGGTGAGTACTGTCTAAAAGGCTCAGCATAGATTTCGATGCTGAGCCATAAGCCGCACTTCCATAGTCAATTCAGGAGAAGACCGTTGCCTTGTAGAAACGTAGCAGCACCGCACGGTCAGCCCCCATGAAGTGCCACTGAGAAACTTAAGCATGTTAAGTCTCTTCATTCAGGCAACCTTCAACTGATGGATGCGGGGCTGCCATGTTAATCTCTTATTAAAATGGAGGCCCAGAACCTGCAGCTGTCTACCACTGGTAAGACACTGCTTCACAAGCGGAGCTCTGGTTCATGATGCATGTACCGACGTCGACAGAAGTGTACAACTGAGGTTTTCGCCACTGAAAATCGGAAACCATGTTGCAGGGCCGATCTGTCGACTCGGTAAATAGCTTGCTGTAGTTGTCTGTCAGTAAACGGCACCCTTCCGCGGCTGTAATGTAGAGCTAACTCGTCTACATACAGCGATGGAACTACTGCGGGCCCAGCAGCGGCAACTATGCCGTTGATGGCGATTGCGAACAGCGTGACACTCAGTATCGATCCCTGAGGTACGGTACTCCATTCTCATGAACGTAATATTGAGAAAATGCATTCCCTACTCGGACTCGAAAGAGCCGGAGCGATATGAAGTTTTCAATAAACATTGGCAAATTTTCCCGAAATCCCCACTGGTGTAGTGTGGAGAGAATCCCATATCGCCAGGTAGTATGGTAAGTTTTTTCCAGGTCAAAAAACACGGCGACTAGGTGTTCCTTTCGGAGAAAGGCCTCCTGATTGGTGCTCTCCAGTCTGACCAGATGATCAGTGGCAGACCGATGAGAGCGAAAACCACACTGGTTGTTAGACAAGAGACTTTCCTTTTCAATCGCCCACACCAGACGCCGGTTAACCATCCTTTCAAATAGCTTACAAAGGCCATTTGTAAGGAATATTGGCCTATAACTATCCAGAAGTTTTGAATCTTTACTAGGCTTGGGAACTGGTATCACAATTCCCTCAAGCCATTGAGATGTTGAATAGGGCGAGGATATATGCTGAAGCATTTGATTGCAGATTTGTCCGGTCCATGAGCCGTGTCTCTGCATAGTGCGAGTGCACTCCGCAACTCCCACTTCGTGAAAGGCACGCTGTAGGGATGCGAAGCACTAGAGGTGAAAGAGAGATGGTGTGCCTCTGCTTCGCGCTTAATTGGTAGAAATGCAGAGTCGTATCTCCCAGAGCTGGACGTATCTGCGAAATGTGACGCGATGTGGTCTGCAATGACTGAAGGAATAGTAACTATATCTCCATTAATGGAGATTCCGGGGACTGAGGGCACATTCTGTACTCCGACAATACGGCGGAGTTTTGTCCACACTTGTGATAACGGAGTAAGTACTGTCGTGGAAGACACATACTTTTCCCACGTAGCTTTCTTACCTTCTCGAATCAAAACACGGACCTTTGCGCGCATCCGCTTAAATGTGATGTAACTGGCCATCGTAGGATTCCGACGATAACGCTTAAAAGCCTGTCGGCGATCACGTATGGCTGCTGCAGTTTCGTCGGTCCACCATGGGACCTGTTTCCGGCGAGGAATACCGGACGAGGAAAGCAGTATTATCGTTATATTTAATATTATGATGATGGCTCAGGCGGCAGCGCGCCGGCCTCTCACCGCTGGGTTTCATGGTTCAAATCCCGGTCACTCCACCTGAGATTTATGTTGGACAAAGCGGAGGCGGGACAGGTTTTTCCCCTGTGATATTTCATTCCAGCAACACTCTCCAATATCTTTTCATTTCATCTATCATTCATTAATCATTGCCCCAGAGAAGTGCGACAGGCTTCGGCAGCCGGTACAATTCCTATCCTCGCCGCTAGATGGTGCTTCATTCATTCCATTCCTAACCCGGTCAAATGACTGGAAACAGGCTGTGGATTTTCATATTTATTAATATTATGATGAACAGGGTGCGGATTTTGATGGCCTAAAAATCCTAAAAATGACCTATAAAATGCCACCCAAAACTTGAGAAAATGACCTAAATATTTTAAAAATAACCCAAAAAATAATATAATGCAAACAAATTTAAGTTTAAAAAATGAAACCTTACCTTAAAATAAATTAACAACTACCCTCTATATTGCAGTAAATGGCCATGTACATTTCGTAGATTCTCGAATGTGAAGGAACGGCAGTTGTGAATGAGGACATTGTTGTACATTGAGAAGCTTATTTCCACTTCAGCAGAGACTGCAGAAACATACTTGAACAGCGACAAGTCATTGGGCGTCAATTCTTCTTGTAACTCCAAATTTTCAAAACTATCCGCCGAAAGTACTTTAACTATCGTGCAAAAGGTTTTGTATTCTGGACGTTTGTCTAATATGTTTCTAAATCGCCTTAATAATATTGCACGTCTATGGGCCCCAAGACCTTCTCGCCAGTATCACCAATCGTGCTACCGTATCCAATGTAGTTTCAACTTTCTTAACCAGAGTTAGGTTACAGCTTTTTCCAGTGCAATGTTCCTTCTTGAAGACTTTGTATGGTAGACGGTAAACAACCAAAGTTTAATTGTTGGGTCACCTCTTCTACGTCAATGGTATTTAAAAAAGGATTTCACAGTTTTAAAATGCTCACAAAAATAAAAGCAAGCTTCTAGCCAAGTGCCCAAACTCGTTATTATTAGAACACCAGGAGAATGGTGTTTGAAATTTTCTTTGCGTTAGGATTATTTGACGAATATCTCTTGTGGAAAATGTGAATTCTTTCGCTACTCTATGCTAACCATGCGCCAAGTATGTTGCGTGTATCATTCATGGATAAAAGTCCTAGATTGATTTGTTGTTTTAACCATGTTTGGTGCGGCATCACTGATAAAAAGCAGCACGTCCTCATGCCGGATCCTATCACGCCACAGCAACGACATGGAATTGGCGAACTGAATACACATAGCTGAATGATTTACTTTCTGTAGAATTTCAGAAGTCAACAGTGGCGGCTCGTGGATATCAGCAGTGGGGGGCGCGCCTTACTTTTATAATTCCACAAATATCTCAAGTTCTTCAAACCATGTTATCAAGATACACACTTCGAACACTATACGGCGCAATGCATATGCAATTGTTTTGATTATTATTATTATTATTATTATTATTATTATTATTATTATTATTATTATTATTATCTGCCTGTTAATTACCTGCCTGGTGTGAAAATGGGAAACCACGGAAGACCATTTTCGGGGCTGCCGACAGTGGGGTTCGAACCTACTATCTCCCGAATACTGGCCGCACTTAAGCGACTGCAGCTATCGAGCTCGGTTTGTTATATAGTCACGAGAATTAATTTGTCTGTGGAAAGCCCTATTTTCAGTGTCATTTTTCTTGGTCTCCGATTTTTTCAACAAGAAGTCTACCACACTCCTTCAGTTCGACTTTCTACTCGATAGAAAGAGAAGAAAACGTTAGTTCTTTAATATGTTCGACGGTAATCATACCGTACGAAGTGCAAACATAACACTACGCCTACATATATATCACAACCTTCCTTTTCACAGTCACCTCACGAGATCATTCATCAACACAAAGCTAAACATCGCGCTCTCCAGTGAGTATGACCAACATGAGTCAAGTGCGAGGAGACTAGTTACGCTCCTTACTCGTTTCGTTAGTTAATAGTCCTAAAAATTACAAGACTATTTTAAACATATACCGACACATTTAACTCACGTAAGTGCCTGAGTAAAGTAGTTCCTATTTTTAGGAGAGAAATGGCACAAACTGACCCCTGTTAAATAGAAATAAAATCACGAATGTTTCGGGTAGGTTGGCTACAACGACAGGCCGCGGCAGAAACGCGCCGGAATCTCCGCTAGAACAGCACATCTCCACTCTGGCTCTGATTGGCTCCCTCAAGGCCAGTCAAGCGAGACTCGCAGTATTTGGTCCGCTATGAGAGAGCGCCCTCCTGCGCAGGGCCAGCAGCGTATCGGGCCGCAGTACAGTACAACTCGCGCCCTTGATTAGAATCTTATAGTAAAATATAAAATATTTCCCTTGTTAACATTTAAGATTAAAATTCCCGAATTTAATGGAACCCCGTGGGGGGCGCGCGCCTTAGCGCCTCCCAAACGAGCCGCCACTGGAAGTCAACAAAATATTTAGCCTGGTACAGTACATCGAGCTCGAGCGTCCCTACTATTACATTGGCTACTATCGATCTTCAGTGCTTTCGTAATGAAAACGTGCATTTTCTTTCCTGTGACGTACTCTCTAATATTTCGTCTAGTTTCATCATAGCACAAAGGAATATAATTATTTCTTATAGTTGACTCGTCCGCTAAAGAACTTCCCATGTGGGGCCGATGACCTTCGATGTTAGGCCCCTTAAAACAACAAGCATCATCATCATCATCAACTTCCCATGTGATGTCCATGGAATTTTTTCAGCTTTGCGTTATTCAACTTTTTAATGGAATATTTGCAGACATTAACACGTCATACAACTCCTTGCAAAACTCGGATGATGTATGCACTTTGTTTCCTATACTTCGAGAAAGTAGCATTTGCGACTTTTTTCGTTTGTTGGAATTTTCAACAGCCCGCTTATGTTCCTTGTGTCCGATATGCTATTGCACTGTGAATCTTTTCTCAGCCGCTACCTTAATTTCACAAAACTTACAGAATAATATAGTACCATGGGTAGAAGAAACTTCTTCACCAAACTCACTAATTGTGTTTAGCAACATCACCAGGATTCACTTTTGGCATTACTATACGCAGTAAGGAACTCGTAGTTACCAAAATAGTTAAAAAAGAACCACCCACTACCGAAAGGGAAAGCGAATTCCCCTATGATATCATGCAATCCAGAGACCATGTGATGGGAAGAGATGATGCACTTTACTGTGCTACGAGTCATTAAAAATTGCGACAACTGTTTTCAAAAAGACCTGAACATTTTGTAAACTGTAAAGAAAATTACCATAAAACTTTGCATTTCTGCGATAACAAACTCGTATAGGGGCCTACAGGAGCGGGAATTGCATATGACACACAGAAAAATAGATGACATGCCACCAAAATCCGCGCCCTGATGATGAAGTACTAATTTCACTTTTTTAAATTCTTGAATTCCCTTTACGGATTCTGTAAAACAAAAATGTAAAATATTCAGTAAAGAGTGAAGAAAATTAAAATAATAATGTTATTATATTATTGGTTTTTACGTCACACTAACTACTTTTACGGTTTTCGGAGACGCCGAGGTGCCGAAATTTAGTCCCGCAGGAGTTGTTTTACGTGCAAGTAAAGCTACCGACACGAGACTGACGTATTTGAGCACCTTCAAATACCACAAGACTGAGCCAGAATTGAACCTGCCAAATTGGGGTCAGAAAACCAGCGTCTCAACCGTCTGAGCCACTCAGCCCGGCGAAAATTAAAATCAAAACAACAAAATGTGTAGCAAAAACAAGATTCTAGTGAAACTAATCCAGAATCAATCAAATCAATCACTACTGATCTGCATTTAGGGCAGTCGCCCAGGTCTCATATTCCCTGTATGTTGTTCTCCTAGCCTTTTCTTAAATGAATTAATTTGTTATAGTTGGTAAGTATTTTTCTGATGATTTTTTTAATGTACCAAAGTTGTCAATATTTCACCTGGTTCATTCTCTAAGGCAATCTGCCTATCACATGCCTGTAACTAATTTCTCTAGCCAATCAAACCTGGGGGAGTGCATGGAAATTTAGCTTATCAGCGCTCTGGGGTTTAATTTAATCTGGAACTTACCCTACGGAGCTATTTAAGGAGTGCACTTTTTAGGGCCGTCTTGTCTGATTTGCACCGGTTTTTGAGAGTGCGACTTGACGGAGGTTGAGGGCCAGGAGAAAGGGCGTGGCCAGCTTGGAGAAGGTCCAATGCTAAAAAAAAAATGGCAGAATTTATCTGAACATGTGATTGTGCTGGGGTGTGATTCGAGGGGAATATTTCAGCGGTTTTCTTAATATCTAATTTGTAATTTTTTCTTTTGGGGCTGAATTGTAGGACCTTCCGCGCAGTCTTTGGACTCTACTGGGAAAATATTTAATGTAAGAGAGCACGAGTGGCGACGCCCGGAACTCTCCCCTTCTACTTTTGAGCTGGGTGAATAAAATTTTCAATTTCTAAATTTTGGAAATCTTGTCTCCACCTTTAAATTTCTCCGTTTAGTCACCCCCTTTTTAGTATTATATTAGCCTCTGTGTCATTGGGGGGCCTTAAACCCACTTAGGTTCTTTTCTCTTCCCGAATGTTCGGTAAGGAGTGCTGATGTTTCACCTCTTTGCCTTTTGTTAATGGGCTGTTTAGTGTAACTTTTTATTTTTATTTTTAAGGCCTTGTAGTATGGGTTATTATGCCCCTGTATATTCTTTATGGTTCTTCGGGTAACCTTGTCTACGTTTAGATTACCTTGAGGAACAGTACTCAACCTGATTGTGAAATCTTGTAATGGATAAGCCCACCATGGGCGAAACCTGTATACTAACAAGACGGAGTTGAGGTCAATCAATTGGTTATTAGTGTAATTGAAATTGTAAATAGCAACTGATTGCTTGATTGAGGATAGCCTCTATGTAATTTGGAGCTCAGACTCTATAATATTTTACCTGTCAAGGGTAATGATGCTCTTTCATAAGTAGGTTAGCGACTGGGAGATTCTCCCAATTAATCTTGTGCCTGATTAAGGACTTCTCAGTCCAATGAATTGTTGGATCTGACGAGCTCGTTGTTAATGTGAATATCCACAAGTCATATTTCAACTGTTTCTTGGGTATGTCATCAAATTACTCTCTGTGAATTTTAAGAAAGGAAAGAAACAAAATTTCCAATTTTTGTTAAAGTAAATGTTTGCTCTAAGTGATCCCCGGTCCAGTCATTCAACCCAGGGCCTTCATATTCCTCTGTGAGCCACGGAATCATGGTGACAGTAATAAAATAATCGTGAATTCTGAATTCTGAAATTATTTTCTGAAAGACTACTTATTATCACGAGTTAATTGAAATGACATTTTGAGTTGCACTGGATATTATTTTTGAAACAAGCACATCGCTTTGTTCGGCACTGATTTTTAGCATGTTTACTGCAACACTTTTTAAAACCTTGTCCACCGAATGGTGACTGCTTTGATATTGCCTCTCTTTAAGAGATAGGTATGTCCAATATGGTAAGTCAGTACCTGAGTTCAGTGCAGCCGAATACTGTATTTCGTGGCGTGGAAACCCGTTTTTAATACCGTAATTCCCGAAGTGGTACCGGTACCTATTCGATACACTCTATTCCTGAAATCTACGGCCTTTCCTACAATATTGTTGTGAAATGTCACGTGCGGACAAGAAGAGAAGTAACATTTTAAAATTTGGCAAGTTTATTACGATAATTATAAAAATTGGCTGTAGGCTGTCACTATTGTAATAGCTGCACGGATTTGAGGGTTTCTTAGACTTTTTTTATTAAAGTGTTTTCGCTGTTTCAGCTAACCTTCTTCTTATTTTAATTTATAATTTAATGGGTTTCGCTGATATCGGTTTACCCTGTCAGTGGCCCTATAACTAAACACCAACTATGGAGGATACTTTAAAACATAGGGGACAGAATTACGCACAGAGGAATATAAATCTACCACAAATATTTATACACAGGAATTTCCCAAGGATACCTCGTACAAGGTGTAAAGCTTCACGCCGGAGCGATCCTTCTCGGCGACTTACTACCACACGAACATGACCGGATTAACATACAAAGGAAAATGATTGAATAAAAATGTGTTGGTTTCAGAAAGCAGGTTAGAGAGAGCCACCACCGTGCTGGGCGTAGGATCTCTTAATCAACATGAGATTTCAGTAGCTAAGGAGAAATGTACTTAAAAGAGGCTTCAACCATTTTAATCTGCTAGCTTCGAGCAGCGGACATTGAAACAATATATGGTTAATTGTACCAACCGAAGTATTACCGGTACGGTTACATATATTAGATTTGACTAATTTCATGCGATATAATTCATCAGGAGTGCACATCTGATTGAGACGCGATCGAATAATATTCGTAATATGACGTCGAGAATAATAATGCCACTTAAACCATGGTGATTTTGGGATAATTGGAAGAAGCGTAAACAAACTCCGACCCGTTTCACAAGAGTGATTACTCCAATCATCTTGCCACAATTGTCTAATAGTATCTCTACAATTGCTCCAAAAATCAGTATAAAGTAATGCCAAATAGAATGCTTTTCCCTCGCCTTTACCCGCAACATTGGCCAGGGCATCGGCCTGTTCATTCCCTTTAATATTCAAATGACCAGGAATCGAAAGTAAGGTCACCATAATTCCTAAGTGATGAATATCGGAACAAAATTTTCGAATATTTTGCATATACCAATCTTTCCTGAAACTGGGATTGTTTCAAGACTGTAAAACACTCAGAGAATCAGATGCAATGTAAGCACTGGTGAGTTGAGAATACATTATCAGTAATAAGGCTTGACAGATTGAAAAAGCCTCCGCCGTAAATACGGATGTCTCCGACGGGAGTGTACGGTATATTGTTTAGAACTGCATTGTCAGAAAACGGCTGCCCCTACACCTGGAGGGTTATTATATATGGACCCATTGGTAGACAAGAATGGGGAGGGGTAGTGAACATCCTGTGATAGTGCTACACGTACGTATTTAGTAGAACTGGTTCCAGAAAAATGGACCGAAAGTGTTTGAACCACCGAATGAGGGAAGGGTAATTTGGGGGACATAGTGATTTGCGTTACAAGTAAGAATACAATTAGTTGTAGAGGGAGCTTGCATGATAGAATTTCGAAGTAAAAAGAGGGAATTGTAAGCCCATGAAAGTGCTGGGTATCGTCGTAGCGGAGTGCCTCGTCCCTGATAGTGGCGTTGGAGTAAGGATAATTTTGGAAGTAAGGGGTGAGAGGTAAACGAGAAAGTCCTGAGAATACATTTGGAAGCAAGAAATTTTCACCTTAAATAGTGGTAATTCCCCTGCCTCAACCGAAGTAGCGTTATCGGGGAAGATTTCAGAGCCCCGATACATATTTTAATAAATTGCGTCTGCATAGAGTCCAATTTAGAAATCTTCTTGTTAGCCGCCGTTATCAATGAAGCTCGTGCTATAATCAAGAGTCGAAAGCATGATGTTTTGATATAACAATAACATTGTACAAGGATCGGATCCCCAAGACCGCTTCATTAAATGCAGAAAATATTTTTTGTCAGAGATCTCTCTTCAAGGAATTTAATATGAGAGTGCCATAATAATTTCTTGTCTAGATGAATACCTAAATAATTAGTCGTTGCTACAATCAGGATCGAAAACTTTAAAATAAGACAGGCGGATAATTAGTACCATGTGACCAAGAAAAAATACCGCTTTACATTTTCGTAGGCCACTTTTAATCGATAAGAAGCCAAGTCGCCATATCCTGTAGCGTCGTATATAAGGAATTACAGATTTCTTCAATAGACGAGAGACGTAGATAAATAACAAAGTCATCGGCAAATTGCAACAAACGAGCCCTACGTGATATATTTTTTTCAAGGGAATCGAATATAGTATTACAAAATAGAACTAAGAATATCACCTTGAGGCATACCCTGAGATGTCATTCATGCCTTGATATTGGAAAGTGTAAATGAAGTACTCTATTAGAAAACATATGCAACAGAAGATTAACAAATAGTGGTGGGAAGTTATAAAGGAGCAATTTTTGAAGTAAAATGTGGATGTGAAAACTGCCATAAGCCATAAGTCAAACAGTAGCCATCAAAGGTTCTTTCCCACAGCGCGCGAGAGTAATATCGGTTAGCAGCAAAGTAATAGCATCGGTGGATGAACGACCCGGCAGGCATGCGAGTTGAAATTTCGGAATTAAAATATAGTATTCTAATGACCAGTTTAGTCGCTCAAAAATGTTTTTGGAACATTTTTCGTAGGCATTGCCCAAGGTAAATGCCCCTGTAACTATCGAGAAGTAGAGAGTTTTTACCTGGTTTTAAGATGGGTACCAAATAAAATTAGTTCCATTGTGTAGGAATCTAAAGTAAGGTAGTTCTCGCCACCGTAAGCAGTTGTTTTAAAACAGAATACGATATATCATCCCACCCAGGGACCGAATTTAGTGACGTATGAATGACCAAATTTAATTCATGTATATCAACTGGTCTCAGGAGAGAAGAAGATTTATTTGATATAGGAGGAATATGGAAACTGTAGTGAGGGGAAATAGATCCGGAGTTAGCTGATTAAAGAAAAGCCTTATAGCCTCCATATTGTAGTTTACATTAGATGGTGTGTGAAAAGAAATGATTCGATAATTGTGCAATCGCTCTCCATATTTGTTTTGACGGTGATTGTCTCTTGAGGGAGGAGATAAAGGATTTCCAAGCCAGGCGACGTTTGCCATTAACATTCTTTTTAATTTGGGCTACAATTACTTTGTACTGTAAATATGCTTGGAAAGTTCCAAAACGTCGACATTTTCCCCTGTGAAATTAAAGTAACACACTCATTGTCCCACCAGCGTGCACATTGGATAGAATTGCGCCTAATAAATGGACGTTTAGGATGGTTTGATCGAAATAATTGGTAATTAGAGAAGTGAATGCATTATACGGCATTTGTTTATAGTCAACACCGGATAACTTGTCCATCAAAAACCTTTGAAATTGTGTTGTGTTAAAGTTCACCATTCTCCTATCAACTTTGACTGGATGTCTATCTGCTTGACGGCAGTCAACAAGGATAATAAGGATGGGGAAATGATCACTCGAATGAGTGTCCTTCTCTACCTCCCACTCAACTGTATATGCTATTTCACTGGTATATACTATTAAATCTACTGCACTTTTATTTTGAAAAGATGACGTCACCCGGGTTGGTGAACCGTCATTTAAAATATGTAAATTATATGTTGCCACCAATTTAGCTATTTTATTTCCTTTAGGGCAAGATATATCGCATCCCCAGCTATGATGGTGACAATTGAAGTCACCACCTAGGATAAAAGGATGCGGAAGTTGCCCGCCGTGATGCTTTGTTTCGCCGGTACAGAGCAACAAAAGAGCAAACGGATTTCGAACAGTACTGTCGTCTACGGAAAAAACGAAACAATTAATTAGAAACAGTAAATTTAAATATATCAGAAATCAAACCCAAAATCTCAATACAGTTAATGCGTGGAATCAGTTACGTTCAATAGGAATAGGAAAAATTAAAGAACCTCATATTCCAACAATATCGTTGGACACACTTAACTCTCATTTCACTGGTAAAAAAATCAAAGAAACTCGGCCCCAATCCGGAATCCCGTTACACGAAGATGGCCATTACTTGGATATTGAACCAACATTCTCACTGCGAACTGTCAACATAGACGAAGTGAAACGAGTCTTAAATTCCATTAAATCTCAAGCGAAAGAAGCAGATCATATTCCAATAGGCTTCATAAAAAATGTCATCGGCGCAGTATTACCGATCATTACTCATATCTTCAATTACTGTATAAATTCAGGAACTTTTCCAGACATTTGCAAGAATGCTCTAGTGATTCCAGTATTAAAGAACACCACATCAAATTATCCATCAGACTACCGCCCTATATCAATACTCCCTCCGCTTGCGAAAGCCCTTGAACGACTAATTCACGAGCAACTAACTGAATATCTCACAAATCATTCACTACTAGACCCGTTGCAATCTGGCTTCAGGAAGGGCCACAGTACGACGACAGCACTCCTTCGGGTAACAGATGATATCAGGCTTGCTATGGATAAGCGACATGTGACGGTACTCACGCTCCTTGATTTTAGCAGTGCATTTGATACAGTCAACTTACAACTACTCCTTTCAAAATTGCGCTCCCTTGGCGTCGACCGGAATGCGCTCAATTTCTTTATATCCTACCTCACAAATCGTCGTCAGTGTGTCTCAGTAAACGATGTTACGTCCAAATGGGCTATCAGATTATCTGGCGTGCCTCAAGGATCTGTGCTGGGACCTTTATTATTCAGTCTGCATATCAATGATATTTCATCCCCACTTGTCCACTGTAAATACCATCTGTATGCTGATGACCTACAGGTATATTACCATACCAGTGTAGATAGTATATGCGAAGCGATCCAGCATATGAATACAGATCTACAACGACGCACAACGTATGCCAGGAACAATGCCTTACTCATCAACCCACGAAAGACCCAAAACATAATAATTAGACACAAAAAATTACTATGTGCTCCAAATAGTAATCACAATCCTCCTCCAATTACCATTGATGATACCGAAGTGCCATACTCCGAGATTGTTACAAACCTTGAAGTCACCTTAAATGAGACTCTGACCTGGAATGAGCATATAACTAATGTGTGCAGAAAAGTACATGCATCTATTTATCCTCTGAAGCGTCATAAAAATGTTCTCCCACTGGACCTTAAATTAAAACTCATACAAACACTTCCATTTCCAATCTTTGACTACTGTGACAGTTTATTGACTGACCTAACCTGACCCCAGGGGCTCTGTACTTTGGAGCGTGGGTTGGCGACCACGGAGCCCTTAGCTGAGTCCTGGCATTGCTTCCACTTACTTGTACCAGGCTCCTCACTTTCATCTATCCTATCCCACCTCTCTTGGTCAACTCTTGTTCTTTTTCGACCCCGACGCTATTAGGCTTCCAAGGGCTAGGGAGTCTTTCATTTTCACGCCCTTCGTGGCCCTTGTCTTCCTTTGGCCGATATCTTCATTTTTCGAAGTGTCGGACCCCTTCCACTGTTTCTCTCTGATTAGTGTTATATAGAGGATGGTTGCCTAGTTGTACTTCCCCTTAAAATAATTACCACCACCACCACCTGACCTAACCTGTGAACAAGCAACAAAGCTACAACGTGTACAGAACTCTTGCATTCGATATGCCTTCCAGCTCCGACATGATGCTCATATAACACCATACTACAAAAAGTTGGGATGGCTACGTTTAAATGACCGTAGAAAAATGCACCAAATGACCCTCGTCTATCAGTTGCTTTCTTCAAACAGCCCCACCTATCTATCGTCCAATTTTAGGCCTCTTTCTTCGTTCCATGAAATTAACACTCGTTCCGGATCACTACTTGAAATAGCACCGCATCGAACAAATATCTACAGCCATTCATTCCTGGTCTCTGCTTCGAGGTTATGGAATACGATCCCGGGAGATATTACAAAGTCTTGCTCGTCTAGGACATTTAAAACAGCCTACCGTAAATTCCTCCAGAGTACATACAGTTGACTCGAATGAATGTAAGAGTGAATGACAAGTGAATCAAACCAAAAATTACGTACTAGATTTAAGTTCTTAGGCTATCCCATTTACGTTCTTATTTCTCTCATTTAAGGCTATAGACTGTTCGTAGAAATAGACTACATAGTAACATTGATTTGAGTACACTGAGACTGTAACATACTAATATTCAGTTAACTTATTTTAGCCTTATATTTGAATAAGTTTTCCTTTAAGCTAGTTGTAGATATATTCTTTAGGTTATAAGTTGATATATTTCTTTTGTTATTATCCACTCTCTATTTATCCTATAATTTTTCATCAGTAGTAACCTTAATTAATTGTATTATTGTAATTCCTTATCTGACTTACATATCTCAATAACAGTAATTGATTACAATGATATTTTAGATTAATACTGTAAAAAAAAAAATGTATGTGGTTAAGTGTAAGAGATGGCCAAGAGCCCTAACTTCGCCACTTAATAAAGACACAAATAAATAAATAAATAAATAAATAAATAAATAAATAAATAAATAAATAAATAAATAAATAAATAAATAAATAAATAAATAAATAAAAATCCCAGTTGGCATATGATCCTTGAATTTTCGGTGAACAGTAGAGAGAAATGTTCAACAAAAATAACAACCGCTAGCGTACCCGGAATTCTGCAATGCAAGAGGGTAGAACGGGACTGTATATGGTTGGATAACAAAATACAGGCACCATCATAGCCATAGTTATCATGTCTAAGACAAGTATAATTCGGAATATGAAATTGGCTGGATGGGGACAGTCAAGTTTCGCTCATTAAGATTATGTGTGGTTTATGTGAATTAATAAGCAAAAATAATTCGCGTCTCTTACTTAATACACAATGTACACTGTAAAATGATCATGATTTTTTTTACCTACAGACTGTGCTAAAGAGTGGAGAAGTGACATGGCCTCCTCCTGCATGGTTAGAAGCATCTTGGACCATTTTCGATCATGTTCCGCTGCCCGAATATAGGCAGATACTTTATTGGAAATAGCTTGAATTGTGTCATTAAAAAGGGGGAAGTATCGGTATGCTTTCTCTTAAAGTGCCATCAACTTTATCAAAATTTCTGGGAAGAACCTGCGATAGATCCTTAAATGTGGAAGACATGGGAGTAGGTTCACTCCTGGAGAAGGAAGGCATATGAAGAATTTCGCGGTATCTCCGTACATCAAATCCTGATGAATGATCGTGTTTAGGCGGTGAAGATTTTACTACCGCCGTAAATTTCCTTTTTCTTGGAGTAGGAGACACCGAAGCTTGAGGAGTAGACCATGGTGGGGGAATTGTTGTGGAGACATTAAAGGTGCGAATCTATTTTCTACTGAGGAAAAATGGGACTATAAATTCGAAGTAGTACTGAATTCCATTGCATTCTTTTTCTTTAACTCCTGTTATCTTTTATGCTCGGGGCAATGGAGGGACCCCACGTGATGTTCCCCGGAACAGTTTAATCATTTTAGTCGGGAATGAGTACAGTCTTGAGCCTCATGGAATTGTGCACAATTGGTGCATCGAGGGCTTGTAGCTCTACAATATTCCTGGTATGCCCGTATTGTTGACATTTTCTGCATATAGTTGATTGAGAAACAAAGGGTTCTACCAGGGATCTAACCCTAAACAGTGCAACAGTGAGGCAGGATCTTGATCGTACCTGTAGTAATTTAAGCGACCTTGCCATCGTGCATTGAACGCCTGTTTGTACGCAGAGCTGCCACTATTGCTACTGGAAATTCAGCGTATTTTCCAATTTCAGCCTTTGTCAATTCCCCGTCAGCTCGTCTGGTCACTCCCACTTTATAAATACAAACAGACGAGATAAAAGCTTTGCGTTGCTTTTCCTTTAAAATTGTATTTGACAGGAAAAATTAGCCTTTATTCTGGAATGGAATTCAATTCGTACCCTATTCCTACCCTGTCTGGAAATTTGATTAATCCCCATAAATTTCCTTTCAAAAATAGTTTTCCAAGGGCCATTGGTGAATACTACCCACTTTTCATTTTCGGCACTGGATTCAACGAAGACCATATACGGTCCGGTATGACGTTCATCATATAAATTGGGTTCCCGAGACACAGTCGAAGAAACGTTCTCGTTGTGTGTAATAGGATTAGAAACGGATGGGAAGTTATCATGAATCACCAGTCTCCTCCAGAGGGATATCTCTGCTGTCTACTAAGACGGTCTCCACCTCAACATTAGTTCCCCCACTTGACTCCGCCGTTAGACAGGAGTGTTGATGAAATTCAACAAATATACCAGTGACTATTCTCTCTCACCAAGACACCAAATCCAAAAAGTACAAAGGAAAATACACAACACCAAAATACACTGATTGAACAAAACACACAGAACACGCTAGAACCGCGACAAACTACTACCCGTAGGTCTTGTTATTCTGTTCTTGCGTTCTTGTCTTTCACTTCGAGCAACAATGAGCTAACTTCCAACTGAGCGCGCGAGTCAACACAGTGCCATCTCATAAAAGAGTATGCGTGTGACGTCACATATTTTGTACAAATTTTGCCTTGCTTTAAAGCGCTATTTCATGAAACGACGTTTCATATTTTCCTCTTTTTGTTTGTTGTTGTTGCAAGAGGTAGTTAACACCACTTTTATCTGTTAAATGGGACATTAAACATAGTCATAAATTAAATACTCTCTACAAACGCCCTCTGCAACTACACAGCTTCTTCCTCAACTTGGGAAATCTTAGAGCAAGTTTTGTGACTGTACCCTCTGGTTGTTTCTCATTTTCGTATGTTTCTATGTCCTTTTCATCAAAGTGTTGGACACAAACAGCATGTGGTGGAGTTGGATGCCAGTCCTTTCGTGGAATGGCACGAACCCATGCCTGCCTTCTTATCTGTTCTTTAGGGAAGGAAAACGTGGACACGGTGCAATTTAATTTTGCAGTGCTGTCATAATTTGACTTGCAGCCGGGCACACAGCACTTTCTAGGCATCTGAAATATTTCAAGTAAGTTATATTTGACACATAAATCGGCGAAAGTTGCCTCCAGGCAAAATGTTATGTAACAACAGATGAGAAGTATTTACCTCTACCGGCTTTAAGCAGGTCATTATAACATTAATAATTTCACAAAAGATAAAGGAAGGGACACAATTTGATTTCAGTACGGTACGCGTCTGAATCGAGTACACTACAATAATTTAAAACAAAATATTAGCAAATGGCCTAACCGTGTTTACATTCCATACAGCCAAAGTACACAGTTGCCAATTCTCACAACCTCACGGCTAGTAGTTACAGAGGACGTTGGTTCTACCCAAACACTAAAAGCGTTTTAATTCTTTCTTTCCATATTCCCGTTGTCGAGGAACGTAAGAGTATGTTAAAATGGCTGGAGATCGTGTTCGCCTTTTTGTACGTTCTACAATTAGGCTGAAATGCATCAGGTTTATTAGAAAAATACCCAGAATTTCCAGTCTAATTGAGTAATCGACTTTTTCTACAAAAAGTCTGAAGTTACAATTATCCTGCGACACATACTCTACCAATCTCTACATCGGGTCATTAAAATTGCTCCATAAATTGTAAAAGTTGTTTCAGTAGACCCCTCTATGGCAGTGAAGAAAATACCTAATGTGGAACGTTCTGTCTTTTATAAAAGTGGAGAAACTTTACAATTGGCTTTACGTCGCACCAACATAGGTGGTCCTATGGTGACTATGAAATAGAATGATGATGATGCTTGTTGTTTAAAGGGGCCTAACATCGAAGGTCATCGGCCCCTAATGAAATAGGAAAGGGCTAGGAGTGGGAAGGAATCGGCCGTGGCCTTAATTAAGGCACAGCCCCATCATTTGCCTGATGTGAAAATGGGAAACTACGGAAAACCATTTTCAGGGCTCCGACAGTGGGGTTCGAACCTAATATCTCCCGAATGCAAGCTCACAGATGCGCGCTTCCAACCGCACGGCCAACTCGTTCGGTGTGGAGAAACTTATGCTGAAGTTAAAATAGACAAATTCATGGCAGTAGTATGTGCTATACGGGTTCAGAGCCATGGCGTCAGCATTCTTTTTTGCTGAGTCAGCACCCGAAGTCATTGACCCCGGCCAAGTCCATTGACCTCATGACGTCATGACCACGTGCTATTGCTTGTAAACAAAGCCACGTGCTTAGCCACGTGCTTTTTGACAGCTGTCATCTTGACGGGCCCTAACCTCATTTTTGAGGACAAGTTTACAACGCTAACCTCACTGCTGCCATTTTGACAGGGCCTAACCTCATTGTTGCCACCTTAAGCACGTAGAGGCGCGGAATTTAAAATCCACGTGCTTTTGACAGCTGTTATTTTGACAGGTCCTAACCACGTGGGCGTGGATTTTTAACAAGTGAACGTGGCTAACCTCAGTGCTGCCATCTTAACAGGGCCTAACCTTATTGTTGCCATCTTAACCACTTGGAGGGCGCGGAATTTAAAATCCACGTGCTTTTGACAGCTGTCAACATAACAGGTCCTCACCACGTGGGCGCGGATTTTTGAACAAGTCAACGTCGCTAATCTCACTGCTGCCATCTTGACAGACCCTAAACTCACTGTTGCCATCTTAAGGACGTAGAGGGTGCGGAATTTAAAATCCACGTGCTTTTTGACAGCTGCCATCATGCCAGGTCATAACCACGTGGGCGCCCGAGCCGAGAGAAAGGTTACTTTAGAAAATTGATAACAACTTTATTTCTTGGAAACTAAGAATTCTAAAATTTATAAAATATATTTAAAATATCCCAATGTATATTGTGGTAAAATTGGGATTCGATCAGATAACGGGTTTTGGAAAAACGATGTCTTAAAGTTGACGCTTGGTTGAAACACGCTTGAAAACGGGCACTTTTTGCGTTCCACTTGTGATAAAAATTATTAGAATACAAATTAAAAATTCCAAACCTAAATGACCTAATGTGAAATGAAATGAGAAAAGTGATGGTGTTATTGGATTTTCAGTGGGCCTATTGGTTATTTCATAAACAACCTCCAAACTCGAGTGCACATAATATTTTGGTCGACAGTAGTCTTAAGGCCCTGGTAGATAATAAGTAATGTATAATGTTAAATATTGTTGTCAGATGTGTCTACATCATAGCGGTTGAAACGACAGCAAGATATGACTTTCGTTAACAAACTGCAAAGTTAAAATCATTTGTCATTACCTTTCTTTTAATTTTCCCGAAAAGAGTCTGGTATTCATTTATGAGAACAATTTCGACAATTTAATTTCATTTTAATGGGAATTAGGTTTAATACACTGACTGACAGAGCAAATGCAACACCAAGAAGGAGTGGTCAGAACTTTATGCCAATTGCAGGGTAGACTGACGTCACTGAGTTATGCTCATGATGTGAAATGCGCCGCTGTGCTGCGCACGTAGCGAACGATAAATGGGACACGGCGTTGGCGAATGGCCCACTTCGTACCGTGATTTCTCAGCCGACAGTCATTGTAGAACGTGTTGTCGTGTGCCACAGGACACGTGTATAGCTAAGAATGCCAGGCCGCCGTCAACGGAGGCATTTCCAGCAGACAGACGACTTTACGAGGGGTATGGTGATCGGGCTGAGAAGGGCAGGTTGGTCGCTTCGTCAAATCGCAGCCGATACCCATAGGGATGTGTCCACGGTGCCGCGCCTGTGGCGAAGATGGTTGGCGCAGGGACATGTGGCACGTGCGAGGGGTCCAGGCGCAGCCCGAGTGACGTCAGCACGCGAGGATCGGCGCATCCGCCGCCAAGCGGTGGCAGCCCCGCACGCCACGTCAACCGCCATTCTTGGCTGTTCCAATATCGACCAGAACAATTTCCCCTCGATTGGTTGAAGGAGGCCTGCACTCCCGGCGTCCGCTCAGAAGACTACCATTGACTCCACAGCATAGACGTGCACGCCTGGCATAGTGCCGGGCTAGAGCGACTTGGATGAGGGAATGGCGGAACGTCGTGTTCTACGATGAGTCACGCTTCTGTTCTGTCAGTGATAGTCACCGCAGACGAGTGTGGCGTCGGCGTGGAGAAAGGTCAAATCCGGCAGTAACTGTGGAGCGCCCTACCGCTAGACAACGCGGCATCATGGTTTGGGGCGCTATTGCGTATGATTCCACGTCACCTCTAGTGCGTATTCAAGGCACGTTAAATGCCCACCGCTACGTGCAGCATGTGCTGCGGCCGGTGGCACTCCCGTACCTTCAGGGGCTGCCCAATGCTCTGTTTCAGCAGGATAATGCCCGCCCACACACTGCTCGCATCTCCCAACAGGCTCTACGAGGTGTACAGATGCTTCCGTGGCCAGCGTACTCTCCGGATCTCTCACCAATCGAACACGTGTGGGATCTCATTGGACGCCGTTTGCAAACTCTGCCCCAGCCTCGTACGGACGACCAACTGTGGCAAATGGTTGACAGAGAATGGAGAACCATCCCTCAGGACACCATCCGCACTCTTATTGACTCTGTACCTCGACGTGTTTCTGCGTGCATCGCCGCTCGCGGTGGTCCTACATCCTACTGAGTCGATGCCGTGCGCATTGTGTAACCTGCATATCGGTTTGAAATAAACATCAATTATTCATCCGTGCCGTCTCTGTTTTTTCCCCAACTTTCATCCCTTTCGAACCACTCCTCCTTGGTGTTGCATTGTCACTGTCAGTCTGTGTATATAAGATTAGTTAATGTATTTAACTACATATTTGTTGTAGAAAATCTGGTGCAGCCCATGTAAGAGTGGGCGGCGTCTGCCGTACATAGGAAACTGAGTGTTAGTGTGGCGGTGGAGGATAGTGTAGTGTGTGATATATGCGTTGCAGGAATGTTGGGTACAGCAAAATGACCAATTCCCCGAAACAAGGAAATTAACCTTTACGATTCAAATCCCCTGACCTTGGCAGAAATCGAAGCCGGAGGACCGAAGTCCAGGACGCTGACTATGCAGCCGGACAATTTATTTAATCAAATTTACTAATAAATAAATTTCTCTCCATTTTATACATATATGATTAACTTTATTATCCCTTTTTAGTTTAACAATCTTATGATAATTAGTATGTAGGGTTAGTGTGATGGATAATAGTTTTGTGTATAGTACATCAAATGTAGAAAATTATCGTTATTGACTTTGTAATTATCTTATTTATACACAGGCCTACTGTACATATTTTTTGTTGTGTATGGTATTATGTGGACGTGCACATACTCATATACTGTAAATACTTCTGAATCGTTCACAATGTTATTCTTTTATATAATATATGCCTTTATAAAACTATTTCAGTACTTTTAGCTATATCTTTCATGCGTTTGGGCTAAATAGCCTATAATTTGATACAATACTAGGCTACTTACTGCGATTTAAAAAGTGCTCTGGACTGTGGAGTACATATCATTACTATTAAGATGCTATTCTATTGCGTAAAATTGGTAAAAATAAGACGAAGTAACAAATATAAAATACCTCTAAATGACCTATTCTCATAGGAATAAACTGGCACTGGTGATCTTGCCAATATGTCGATGCGCTCAAAACTCAGCATGAGCGAACGAGCATATTTGCAGTACACATCGCCAGCTCTAGCGTAGTCTGTGCTCGTTGCAACATTCTGAGAAGACAGCACACATCTCAAAAACTTAACGTTATAGGCGTGAAAATTAGTATTTTTAATCTTTTAAAAATAAGGGAACATGTATTTTTTCGTTTCCGGAAAAAACACTTAAGGGGTTAAGAAAGTACTGAAAAGCGGGTTGAATTATTTTTATTAGGATACTGATATCTCAAAAACTGAAGATGTTACAGACGTGAAAATTGGTAATTTGGAGTCCCTTTAAAAAAAAAAAAGACCGGGCGAGTTGGCATCCGGGAAATAGTGGATTCGAACCCCACTGTCGGCAGCCCTGAAGATGGTTTTCCGTGTTTTCCCATTTTCACACCAGGCAAATTCTGTACGGCCACTTCCTTCCCATTCCTAGGCATTTCCTGTCCCATCGTCGCCATAAGACCTGTCTGTGTCGGTGCGACGTAAAGCAAGCAGCAAAAAAAAAAAAAGTACATATTTTTTATTTTCGAAAAATTCACTTAAGCGAGTGAAAGAATTCAAAAATTAATTGAATACTTTGTATGAGGATAGCCTACGTATATCTAAAAATAACTAAGGATGTCCCAGACGTGAAAATTGGTATTTGGAATCTCCTTTTAAACACACGCATTCTGGGGGGAAAATCAATTTGGGAGACGGGAGATGGTGAAAAATGAATTGGATTCCTTTTATGAGGATACATATATCTAAAAAACTGAAGATGTTACAGACGTGGTATTTGGTATTTCGAAGCTCCTTTATAAATAAACACGTATCTTTTGTTTTCGGAAAATATTTAATGGGGGAGGGTGAAAGGAAGTGAAAAAATGAATTCGTTTTATGGGGATACTTTTTAACTCAAAAACTGAAGGTTACAGACGAGAAAATTGGGATCTCCTTTAAAAAACAATTTTCAAAAATCTACTTAAGAGAGGTGAAAATATTGAAAAATTAGTTGAATTATTTGTATGAGGATACTTATATCTAAAAAATCCTAAGGATGTTACAGACGTCAAAATTGGTATTAGGAATTCCTTTAAAAATAAAGAAACACGTCTTTTTTGTTTTCGAAGAGTCCACTTAAATGGGAAGGGGGTGGAAAGAAGTGAAGAAGAAGTTTTTTTATGAGGATACTTTATCTCAAAAACTTAATAAGTTACAGGCATGGAAACTCGTATTTGGAATCTCCTTTAAAAATAAAGAAACACGTATTATTTGTTTTCGGAAAATCCACTTAAGGGGCTGAAAAGAATTGAGAAAGCGGGTGAATTTTTAAAATGAGTACAGGTATATTGCAGTATATGTTAAACTTAACATGTTACAGACATGAAACAGGGTATTCGGAAAGTCTTTTAAAAATACAGGAACGCGTATTTTTTTTGTTTTCGGAAAAGCCACTTAACGGGGATGTAAAGAAGTGAAAAAAAGAGTTTAATTATTTTTATGTATATACTTATAACTCAAAACTGAAGATGTTACCGACGTGAAAATAAGTATTTGGAATCTTTTTTGAAAATAAAGGAACATACTTTTTTTTTTAGGGAAGACTGTTTCTCACAAGTACAGTTCTACTACGTCGCATGGTCCTCTTAGCCCCAAAAGGCAATATTACAAACGTGCTTTTTCAGAGAGTTTCTGGGGTAAATGAAACTCAGTTTTTCGGTGAGTTTTTAGGGACTTTTAGATAATGTCTTAGTACAGTACCGAGGAACGATTACTTTTATCAAATTACGAAATCCACGCGAGCGAAGCCGTGGGTAACTGCCAGTCAGATCATATGAAAACAATACTCCGTAGAAGCTACACTTCTTCTTACTAAGCTAAAACCTAAGTCTGAGATTAACACATTTTCAACCGATCTTTGTAAAGCTTTGGTATGTAGGCCTAGCAATATTCCATTATATTAATTTATACCGGTAATCAAGCTTTACGTTAATTTCTGGAAAAAGACTGTATAAGTCAGACGGTACCAGATGAAGCGACACGTAGGAAAAACTATCTACCGTCACTGTATAACTCAACTAATATTCATTTCGAAGTGACATTGGAGAAATCTACGTATATCTATATATTAGCGGATGAAAGAAATTATACATGTCGTCGAAGCATAGCAAACCTCATAGTTGGTAAACTCTACCTAGACAAACCTGGAAAACCTCATCTTTTAGCATGCAAAGTTCTTACTAATTATAGTACAAAAGCAAGATTCATTAACGATTTCCTGCAACTACTGTAGCCAACCGAGGCCGAGAATAATTAATTGTTCTAAGGTACTTGGGATTGTCATAGATGCAGCTCTATATATGTTGAAAGCAACTAAGGTCCTTCAAGTATTTAATCCTAATTTAATTCATATTAGTTACTTGACCTACGGACTACATCGTATTACAGAAGAAATACGGACACTTTTATGAACTATTATCGGTTTAATTTCAGTGTCAAACAAATGTTCGTGTCCTGTTCTACAAAGATCACCTACTCAAGGTACCTCTGCCACTAGAACCTCTCCTTACTAAGTGGGGGACGTGACTATCTGCAGTTTCCTTCTATAAAAGTAATTTCGAAAAACTAAAACAAGTGGTTACAGATCTAGAAGCTAGTCAGACCGCGTGAGTACATGAAGCAGAGTTGAGATTTGAAAATGATACAGCCTGTTAAGGTATTTATTTCATTCATGTGCATATTTCGACAATATTATTGAAACAATCAAGTGTTTGGAGACTCTAGTGCACCCCTCTATGAGTCACTCGAACTTATTAAGAAAACAACTTCTTCCTTAAATACTGCCTCATGTGAAACTGGTAAAAGGGTTAAAAGTTACTCAGCTAAGACCTAAGTCTGAGATTAACACATTTTCAACCGATCTTTGTAAAGCTTTGGTATGTAGGCCTAGCAATATTCCATTATATACATTTATACCGGTAATCAAGCTTTACGTTCACTCAATAAAGTGCTTACATCAAATCTAGGATTAGGAAAGATCGAGTCTATCAACCAGTATATGACAATATAGGCCTACTTTAATGAATACTAGTGTCAATAATCTTTGGCAGATGGGTGTTCCAAATTGTCTATGCCAACGTGCAAAATATTGTCCGTCAGTTGATGTTGAAATATCATTTTTGATTTAGATGAAGTTTGACACCAGAAAACCTTGTAGTATTGTACCGAAATGAAGATCCACAACCTGTTTCCAGTCATTCAACCGGGTCAGGAATGAAATGAATGAAGCCCCCATCTAACGGCGGGGATAGGAAGTGTGTCGGCTGCCGAAGCCTGTCCCACTCCTCTGGGGCAATGATTAATGAATGACAGATGAAATGAAATGGTAATGGAGAGTGTTGCTGGAATGAAAGATGACATTCTCTGGAGTACCCGGAGAAAAACCTATCCCGCCTCCGCTTTGTCCAGCGCAAATAACACATGGAGTGGCCGGGTGTTTGAACCACGGAACCCAGCGCTGAAAGGCCGGCGCGCAGCCGCCTGAGTCGCGGAGGCTCTGTAGTAATGTACTGCACTCAGTAAACAAATGGATCTGTAATAAATTAGCTTTTCTAACCTTTACCTGCATATTTGCATGTATATTTTCAGTCTTTTTAGTGGATATAATTCCGTGCCCTAGTTATAAGCCTAAAAATTTCTGACAATTATTTGTCTTTAGTTTTTTATACGTAAGTTTTCTGTTCATGTGGATCATATTTCAAATAAATAATAAAAGTCTGAAATAATAAAAAAGAGATTTTTTCCATAGCCTATAGAACGAATTCACACACCTATTCATTTTTTAAATGAAATTTGTAGTCTCCAATATTTCAGAATTTGTCCGGAATAGCTATCGCATTCATGTTTATACTATAAAAGAAAATTAATAATTTTTCAATAATTGATATTATTTCAACATTTTGAATTTTCTTTTCAGTAATTGCCGAGTCAGCCGATCAACAAAAGGCTAAACATGGTCTTAGAAGCACAAAAATACGGCTCGCAAACAGTAGCTCTAGCGAGAGGAAAACTCAATAGACTATGTACGCAATCGGAGGCACAGATAATTTGAGGGAAAACCCAACAGATGAGAAGCAACTTTTTCCTATCATATTAATTTTAGTTCAATTTGTTTACCCTGCCTAAAGTGCAGTGGCGTATGCTGGTATCAAGACGTGGGCTACCACTAGACTTAGGCTACCCCTTTTCGATAGTTGGTTTAGGGAACATCAAGCCTTAAGCATTTTGAGCTGCAGCCAACAGCCAACGGAGTTGCCCGCTGTGTTGTCAAGGCTGCTTCACAAGCTACTGCCCAGGCCTCTGCCACCGTCAATACTCAACACCTGATCAATCGAGTTGGTAGCCTAAGGTTTAGCAACTTGAAGTCCAGCTTTGAGGCTAAATGGAGAGAATGCTTGTCTTTGGTCCGACGGCCCCGGTTCAATTTTCAGAATCGACCCCCTCATAGTGTTAATTCCCCTAACTTGGGAACTGGGTGTTTATGACGTCTTCGCCATTCATTTATCCTTATTAGGTCACCATCAAGCCTATGTAGATGCCATGCATTATTATTATTATTATTATTATTATTATTATTATTATTATTATTATTATTATTATTATTATTATTATTATTATTATTATTATCGTTAAATAACATTGTTGAATTTTACAGCGGTCGTACCCATCGTTCAATGGTTAATTATCTTCCTCGGAAGATCAGTGGTGGTGTCCGACCCATGATCACGGGTTCGATTCCAAACAACAAAAGAGAACACTAAACCTGAAAGATTGCGTTTCTACCAATAAAAAGAAAACTATATTACTCCTATAACAGCAGCCCTGCAGTGTCTTCCTACAAGGGTGTAGAAGTAAACGGGAGTGAAATACCATCACTCCGTTATCTATATATTTAAGGCAGAAGGATGATGTGAGGAAGTATATACGATGAGTAACGCATGGTTGATAGTAGTGGCGATCTGACGGACCGAAGCCTAGCACAGCTATCCTCCGCCGGTCCCCGCGCCTGTAGGCAGACAGCAGCAAGCCGCATGAGGCGAGTCGATGGGAAGGGGCGAGAGTCTGGGTTGCAATAGCAGTCTCCGAAGCCTTGTTCTCAGAAATACGTGCGACGTGTTTTCTCATTGCTTTCAAGTTTTGCAAATGGAACAATGTGTCAGGTGCTTACAATATAATGTGCTTTAGATTTCCATCGCTCGCATTTGAGGTTTGGGCTTCACTGATAGCCTTGGTAGCCCTCAGTATACGCCACTGCTAAAGTGTTATCTTTGTAGTAACTAAATGGAGAAATGAAGCCAAGTTAGTTAGTTGAAAATCATAGGCCTATTCGGTCATCACAAGTCTCACCATAGCATCGTTTCGACTACCAGTTAACAATTATTAGTAGTGTTGATAGTTTGAACGTGATCTTGCGAGTTACTTATTACAACATGACAACATTTCCACAAGTTGTATTTTTAAAAATTTATTTATTTATATGTTTATTTATTAATCAATTAATTTATTTATTTTAGTTAGTTAGTTAGTAGGTGTATGGCTTTTAGTTCCGGGAGTGCCCGATGACATGTTCGGCTAGCCTGGGAGAGGTCTTTCTACTTGACTCATATGGGTGGCCTGCGCGCCTGGGTGTGAGTTGTTGTTGTTGTTGTTGATGATGATTATGATGATGATGATTAGAATGAGGTAGAGGGCGGGGGGTGAAATCCCATGTCGGCACATAGCCTACTCCCGTCTGCTCAAGGATTAACGTCACCATGCGACGAACGAATCAACAGCGTCATATGCCCTCACTCCATATAAAAACCGCGAAGAGGTTTGGAATTGAATCTAGGCTAACTACGTATTGGTCACCTTCAAATATCACCGGACTGAGCCAGGATGTTGTACATATTATGGAGGGATGTATTTGCTATTACATGTTTCTCGGTTGGTTGGTTGGTTGGTTGGTTGGTTGGTTGGTTGGTTGGTTGGTTGGTTGGTTGGTTGGTTGGTTGGTTGGTTGGTTGGTTGGTTGGTTGGTTGGTTGGTTGGTTGGTTGGTTGGTTGGTTGGTTGGTTGGTTGGTTGGTCGGTCGGTTGGTTGGTTGGTTGGTTGGTTGGTTGGTTGGTTGGTTGGTTGGTTGGTTGGTTGGTTGGTTGGTTGGTTGGTTGGTTGGTTGGTTGGTTGGTTGGTTGGTTGGTTGTGAAGAGCAGTGTGTTGGGACGAACACAAAAACCAAGATCCCTCGTCCGTGAATCAACCAGACCTGGCGAAGAATCGAAGCCGGGACTCTATGAACCGAAGAGTTGCGACGCTGACCTTTGAACATAATGACTTATGATGATAATTAATCAGAATCATGCAAGTGCATTTATTTTTACTTTTGTAGTTTGAGATTTACTATGCATAACAAAAATGTAACAATATGAGCAGTACCCTTACATAGTATTTTCTGCTAAGAATTGGGAGCTGAAAACGTTTATTTTCTTCCTTACATCCTCAACCGTAATCTCCTTCAATTTCATTCGCTATCCCGCTGAATGTCCTTAATCGCAAATATTTACAAACGCATAAACATTTATGTTTAATCCAAGTTATTTTATCAAGGATTATCACATTTCTTTGATCGAAGTTATTTGAATCATAGTTCTTTAACAGTGTGATACAGGCCTGTGCCTTGGAGGCAGATACCCCTCCCTAAGCATTAAAAATGATTATCAAACATGAGTGTTTTTGTGTTTCATACTTCATTAATTTTTTAAATACTCGATATATTGTGCTCTATATATATTTAATTTCATCAGTACTTTAGTAATTTACCCTCCCCTTTTTCTCACGAATCTACAAACAACAAAACAGCACATGATAATACAAAATACACGCCGAACGGTTTGCTTACATGTCAGATTGCTGCCCATGAAGTGTTCCAACACGATCACGTTTTTTCCCTGCTTCCCCACTTTTTTTCACGGTTTGCATTTTTTTATTTTTTCAATCGTTCCTAACTTACAAATTACACATCATATTACAAATTTCAAATCAATCAAACAAGGAAAACCAACATGACAGTTTAAAGAAATGTAGTGAGCTGAAAAATATAAGCACATCTGTATAACTGTTTATAAGAGTGTTGAGATTATTATAAAACAAAAACTGCACGTTATAATTTAAAGAAAGAAATACATAGCTTAGAATTATAACATTTAAAAAAATAGAAAATGAAAGCCATCTCAGAGTTGTCGATTCTCATTACATCACCATGTAAAATACATAAATAAATAAGAACATTATTTAAAAATGAAATAAATGTTTCGCAAATTCTTCTATAGGATTGAGTTTTTTTTACCATTTCCCAACGAGCAGTCTTGATTGAGTTTATAAAGTCCAGTAACGTCCATCCACTCCTATAGTATGACGTTAAATTCCAATGCATTGCCGCCACTATCAACCAAGTTACAGCATTCACTCTTGATTTTTCCGCCAGTTGAAATTCTTCAGCCATTAACTTCTCATTCGATAACGAAGATAGACCTCCATGTTTTTTTCCGCACTGTATTAACAGTTCATGTCCATGTTACTCGGTGCACTGTGGTATCGAGCACGCCGCAGTGTCCACCCATATTATCTTCAGACAAGATGTGACGAAAGCGCTTTGTTGCTGTTGGAACGATGTCGTTAATTACTGAGTAGACTGATGATCTCCATTGTGTTGGTAGGCCTACTTGTTTGTTGTTAGCATTTGACCACACCATTTTCTATTTTCTTTGAGGGAATTTTTGTTCACTCGGTATTGGTTTCTGTAATCCTTTGAGCAGGTAAGTGTAGAAATTGTTCGTCGAGTGAAATTCTTTTCTTTCTTTCCGGTCCTGTGGGAGGCTGTCAACTATACCAATGATGGTACGGAAAGCAGGATGTACAGTATATGCCTATGTCGACCACTTCTTACATCAGGCTCAGGAGGTTGAAGAAACGTCACTTCTGTTCGAGTTTGCAAACCTGATAGTGATTTAAGCATCGTCCTTCCCAGTAGAGGCTTACATTTCAGGTCTACACAAAATAGGTTTAGTCCTCCATATGTAGTCGGCAAGTACAGCTGATCACGTCTCACCCTATACATAGAACCTCTCCATGAATAGTGGCCTATACAAACTTCTATGCGCTGTGTTATTTGTTTTGTTTCAGGTAGAACTTGAGCAAAGTACCATATTTTGGATAAAACAAACACATTATTATGCCATACTTTTTGGATGAAATTCAGAAATGCTGCTACATTAAGGATTTTCTAACCTTATTAGTTATCGACGTCTAATTCTCGGTTAGCATATCTTTAAAATTTTGTTTGAAAACAATTCCTAAGATCTTCAATTTAGTTACAATGGGCAGTGACCTATTAGGCTCAGATAATTGATGTCGGCCAAGAAGCAGTAGTCCGGACCTTTTCTTATTTACCTTCGATCTTGAATCTTCCTCAAATTCGTGGGTTATATTAAGAGTTCGCTCTTCATCGGATGGTTCTGTTAGGATAATACACACGTCGTCACCATACGCTCGTACTGTCACTTTTTGTGCATTGAGTGTCAGGCCAGTTATACACTGATTTATTCGGTGAAGAAATGGTTCCAGCGCTACGATGAACAGAAGCATAAAGAGGGGACATCCTTGACGAACTGATTTCCGTATAGGTATTTTCACAGTGATTCACAGTGATTTTCACAATGATTCTTGAGGTGGCTGTTCTATACAGTCCTTTAATGCACTCGATCAATTTAGATGGAAAGGCGAAAGTTTGCATTGTGGACCATAGCTACGGATGTTTTATTCTGTCGAAGGCCTTATGGAAGTCCAAACTTACGAGGGTCGTTGGAGGAAGGTTCGATGAGGCTTTGTCGTGTAAGAGAATTATGTTTCTTAGCACTAACAGACTGGAGATATTTTGACCTGATGTCCCACACGATTGCCGTTGTCCGATGATCTGTTGCAACTGCAGTTGTATTCTAGATGCTATTATTTTAGTGAATATCTTGTAATCTGTATTTAGCAAGGTGATCGGCCTGAAGGCTTCCATTCCTAGAGGTCTTGTGGTTTTGGGAATTACACTTTCAACAGGTCTTCCCTTATTATTTCCCACATTATTTTGTAGAATTCATAAATTATCCTATATGGTCCTGGAGAGCGATGACGCTGTGCTGGGAAAGTGCAGCGAGTATTTCCGCCGAGGTAATATCTGCAATCAAGCTTGGCCCGTCGTCTTTATTCGATGTTGGGAGACCTTTCTGTAGGATGTTATAAAAGTGCTGATTAATGTGCGAGTCATCATTGAAGAGTGTTGTGAAGTAGTCTGCAACAATTTGGAGAACGTCCTTCCTATCCGACTTTATGTGACCATTCTCATACCGGAGTTTAGTAATTGCTTTCCTCTTCCCTTTACGTCTTTCAGTCAAAATGTGAAATAGTGATGGTCGCTCTTCTTCAACTACTGAGGGTACTTTTGCACGGATGAATGCCCCTTTCAGATGATTCTCTTGAATATTAATGATAGTGTGTTTGATTTCTTTCATTTCAGTAGTGACATTCTCTCCGCTGACTTGCTGTCGTTGAAGCTGGTATAACACAATCATAGGTTATAAACTTCATGGTTCTGATCCGTATTGAATTGCAAGTACAATGTAATTATTAAATTAATGTAGTAATGGTCCACCTTTCAATACTATAATATGTAATATTCTAAATTACATTAATTAGGGACTAGTTTCGGCCTGGGCTGGCCATCTTCAGCCTTAATGTAAAACACCTAATAACTAAACAAATGTACATGCACACAATTGACATAAAAACAAATGAAAACAAATATATACAAAGTGACATTAAAAACTGGGATGGAATATGAATAAATTTGAAAATGAACTAGGTTCTAACATCTTGAGTATGTTCATCATTGAGAATAATTTCAAGTATTAAGTATTAATTTATATACACAGAACTGTTAGTTCTAATACTGCTGATCATTTCAATAGGTAAATGTTGATCCTGTAGTTTGTCATCAACTCTATATGTGTGGTGTTAGCTATATGTAATCCATTGGACACTGCTGTAAATAACAACTAGCTGACAGGGAACTGTTAGATGTTGTTTCATCTTCAATCAAAAATAATAAATGAGATGCTCTCATGGTGCTTGTTAAATGTTGTTGGACATTGTCAGGACAGCACATGAAGATGTGGTTAACACAGATCATTGTGTCTGGTATAAAATTTTTGCGATTCATTGCGGTGCCCATGAAGTTAACCTGATAAATTAGATAAAATTAAATTAATGAATTGAATGAGAGAATGTGTTAAATGAGAGAATGAAGAATCCTCTCATTCAATTCATTAATTTAATTTTATCTAATTTATCAGGTTAACTTCATGGGCACCGCAATGAATCGCAAAAATTTTATACCAGACACAATGATCTGTGTTAACCACATCTTCATGTGCTGTCCTGACAATGTCCAACAACATTTAACAAGCACCATGAGAGCATCTCATTTATTATTTTTGATTGAAGATGAAACAACATCTAACAGTTCCCTGTCAGCTAGTTGTTATTTACAGCAGTGTCCAATGGATTACATATAGCTAACACCACACATATAGAGTTGATGACAAACTACAGGATCAACATTTACCTATTGAAATGATCAGCAGTATTAGAACTAACAGTTCTGTGTATATAAATTAATACTTAATACTTGAAATTATTCTCAATGATGAACATACTCAAGATGTTAGAACCTAGTTCATTTTCAAATTTATTCATATTCCATCCCAGTTTTTAATGTCACTTTGTATATATTTGTTTTCATTTGTTTTTATGTCAATTGTGTGCATGTACATTTGTTTAGTTATTAGGTGTTTTACATTAAGGTTGAAGATGGCCAGCCCAGGCCGAAACTAGTCCCTAATTAATGTAATTTAGAATATTACATATTATAGTATTGAAAGGTGGACCATTACTACATTAATTTAATAATTACTGGTATAACACTTCAAAATTTCAAAATAAAAGTTCAGTCTATTTCTCTTTTCCTTTTCCCGTTGTTTGGGAATCTTTTGGAAAAATCGTTTAATTTCTGGTTTAAGAGTATCAGTCCACCGTGTCACGTGGTGATGGTATTTTGATCGTTTAATACGCAATTTCATCCATAGTATTCAAAAATCATTTTGGACATCCTGGTCGTACAAGAGGGACGCATTAAGTTTCCAGTATCCACACCCATGTAGAGGTGGTCGTACTATTGTTGAGTAACGAAAGATGAAATCACGATGGTCACTGAATGACACCGATATAACCTCAGAACTGTGTAGCCTATTTATAATCTCTATAGATGGATATGCCTTATCGATTCTGGAAGCTGACCCGGCCTGGTAGAAAAATTGGACGTCTGTTCCATGTTTAAGTCCCCATACATCATGTAAGTGTAATCCCTCAACAAGGATTTCTAGGCTGCGACAGTTACTGAAATGTCCACTTTGATCACGCGGATTTAATACACATTCCTGATCCTGTAATTGAATTTTCTGAATTTGTAAACTCCGTGACTTCATTGAGCAAAGAAGCAGACTTCGTTTGTTTGTTGTCTGTGATAGGATGGTTTTAAAAATCTGGGTTTGTATTCTGTTTTGTTAACTGAGTGTCTCCTGTTGTTAAACGGGTGTCTTCCTGAATTTCTATTTCCTCAGACCACGTTTTTCGTATCATCGTTGTATTGACTGTTTGTTTCATTCTAACTGGGTTCTCTTCGGTTGCCGCCTGATCTACAGTCTCCTGTAGTGTATGAAAGTTTTCCCCCTTCTCAAAGTTTTCACTGCAAAGTGCCATGATTGCTTCTCCCGTACTACGAGGTATAGATGTGCCCTCTATGCTGTCAGATGGTTTGGAGGTTTCTTCAAAGTCGTGTAGTTATTGCTTATCCGGAGTGTGAGTAATACTCTCTAATACGGTTGGGTATTCAGGTGAGAGAGAGCTCCGACTTCTGCATCTGTTGCGTTACTTAGTGTATTGCTCCCATCAAACTCGGCCACTGCAGAGCTGTATGTTTGTTTTCCACTCAGCGCAGGGCGGGCTTTCCTATTGGGACATCTATTTGGAAGTGTGTTATCTCTTTGCAATAGAAGCATGATTTTGATTGTCCTTCGTATGATAGTAGAATTCTACAATCGTTTACCATGAACTGAGACATGATAGGGTATTTCATTTCTATTTTTACAATTCGTATGCCATTACTTACAGCGACGAATTCGTAGGCGTCATTCCACCGTTCTTCATGGATGGCCTTGACTACTCTATACGAAGAGAGAACACGTGCAAGGCGATCGTTTCTTATTTCTGTAGGGAGGTTGAACGCGCGTACTCTGTTAGTTAAAGCGTCCACTGCCGTAATCGCTAATTTAGTGGTAGCACCATTAGCTAAACGAAAAGGTTTCACTCTTTAGTGACGTGCTGGAAGGTTTTCATAAAGAACCACAGATACTAGTTTTATGTACACAACATTTTCCCCGTTATTTAACTGTATTGCAATCACTTGGTCTAAGTTTGAGTTCGTTACTCATCCAACGATGGATTTCTTAAGGCGAAGGCCTATTATTCCCGTCTTCGAAAATACATTTCATGGTGGTTTTTCTGATACTTGCCGTGATATTACGTACAATTTTCCAAAGACTACACAAATTATATATTAGAAACACACACTCGCATTACGCGACAACCCCACAGTACTACATACCGCTTGCCGTGTTATCTCGGCCGTGATTTCGCACGAACTCGATTCAACTGACCGAGGCCTGCCAAACGTTTGGGACCAGCCGCTTACCGATCCCAAACCGGCGCATGCGCAGAAGGCGATGCATGAATCCGCTCGCAACCGTCAGAAACCCGTACCTGACTGGGCGTGAGTTAGTAATTAGGGTCTCCAGGAAATGCTGCACCCTGACGTTAGGCAGTGGTGGTGAAAGATCTTCGGTCTGTGTACAGGTTTCCTACACCACCCACTGCAACTCACAAAGCTTCATACGCAGAAACCTATCGCAACATAGTCTTGTCTCCAAATGTCCTTAACGAGAATGGGTACACTGCTCTCCGCTAGCAGTTTTGGTTCCGCAAACTCAAAGGACCACTCGCATAATGCAGATATTGCGATTCAGCCAGGAAACATGCTCCTGAGAGGTGACAAAGGCAGTGGAGATAGCGCGTGCGAACTGAAAACATATTTTACAAGATCGGAAAATTGTATTTTCTTGAATATTCTTCACTTTAAAATAAATCCCATCCACGTTAATTCATTCGGGTGTGCACTTGCGAGTATGTGAATAGCCAGGAGCCACCACTGATCGCCAAGCCACGCTCCGAACATGAGAGTCCCCGGGATCCATTTTAAGTCGCCTCTTGCAATAGGCAGGGGATACTGTGGATGTATTCTAGAAAAGTTTTTGTGTGAGAGCGAGCAAGGGAAGACAGACTGACAAGGAACCCTCATGAGTGCGATGTCGCAAAGGGCCAATGGTATTGAATGCATTCGAAGCCCCATCTATCGTTTACCCCACATGCGCAGTATTGATTGCTAATGGCAAGAGGGGGCGGAACTGTATGTATCCAAAAATGAATAGAGCTTGAGGCTATGAGACGCAGTTAAACGGCAAATTCGACACGTATATCACAACACTGCTATACTTGCTAGTAGTATCGATATAAACCAGTGCAATGGCAACCATAAACAAGCAAACATTGCCTTATATCTACACCAACGGTTGCGGACGTTGACATTCCGTCAGAAAGGAACGTAAGACATTTCGCAGAGCGAGAAGGAAGTGGTAGATATCATATTAGCGTTTTTGCAAGATGAGTCAGTGGAATGTGTAGTGTCGTATACTCTCAACTATGTGGACACTGCACTGATGGCCATACGGGTGAAGTGATATAGATGATATAGATGTCCAGTTCATCGTCCATGTCGAAGCCACAACTCCCGGCTCCAGTGAAGCGAGTAAAGAACAATCGTTGTCCAGCAAGCGGATGCCAGACATAATTACGCACACGAATGACCACAACATAGTAAGAAACAATTACTAACAGATTTCGTGAATAAGAAAAACTATGGTACTTCAAGGAAGGACAAGGCGAACGTGTTAAAAAAGATTGTTGTTTGCGCGATTCAAGAACTCTTGAGACAAGTTGCACGATGTACTACTGTGCGTTGTGTGTATCAAATTGCGCAGCACATAGGTTACAGTGCCTTCAGGGGGTGCAGTGGATGGTTACACAACTTCAAACGAAGCGACAGCATTGGACGACACAAAATAAAGAGATTCTAATCAAAGCGGCAACTTGACGAAGCACAGCAAACTGCAGTATCGGCTCGAGAATTTGTAGATGAGGTAAACAACCTTATAGCATCGTTTAGTGCAGAATTCGTTTTCAACACCGACCAATCGGGATTTGACGAGGAAATGCATACGAAAGGCACCCTTTCAGCTAGAGGTACCAACAGAGTTATAGTACGAGCAACGAACATCAATGTCCTACTGTAATGCATTCGTATAAAATTATGCCTACTGTTTAGTCTGGGTGGCAAATTAGCTGGGAAGTAATTTATTATGCTGCGAAAAGTTGGTGCAAGCAAGCAAGAGTGGAAAAGTCTGCGGCTTACCAGAAATACAGCTAGGGTATGAACACTGCTTTCGGCGCATAGCTTGTGAAATAGCTTGCTGTTGCTTGACTCCTGGTCAGCCTATACAAATCATACTGTATTAGAACATCCCTCCTGGAAAATGTGTGACATTGCTATTAATACCACCTGAAACGACGGGACAAATTCATTCTCTGGATGTCTGTTTTATTTGTGTCTACAAAACATAATAACGCACCATCTGCAGCTATGCCATAAAGCATAGCCAGTTTCACAATAAACTTCACGACAGACTAGTTCGCATTCGGTTGTATGCCATCACTTTCCATCAGTTCTCGTCACCTCGTTATATCAATAGAATTATCTATGCATTCTGTAAGAGTGACCTAGCTGATTGTCCTGAACAATTTATAACCCCCAAGGCGTTCGCCTTTGATCTGCCTGGCGTTAACGATTGTGATCACTGTGATGTGTCATTTTTCATCTAGTGCTCATGGTGCAAGTCAAATGTTTGTTTAGGAAATTTTGTGAAAGTCGATGAAATCCATTTTTTGAAGCGTAACACATAAATTCCATAGAAGTTCATCTCTGCCCCTCCCGGACACTCTTTTGCTGTCGCCCTCACTGGTCGCCCTCCTATGCACACGGTGCGTCATTAGCAACTAATGTTGTTTCCTGTCTCAGTTGTTAATACAGCACTTTCAAATGCCCCTTACTAGACATCGCATCTACGACCTCGCACTCGTGAGGGTTCCTTGTGAGAGAGAAGTGATGTGGAGAGGTGGTGGTGGTAATTATTGTTCTAAGGAGAAATACAAGGTAACCATTCCCTCTTAACACTAATCAGGGAAAAAAGATGGAAGAATTCCGAACCTTCTGAAATCGAGGGTATCGGCAAGAGAAAAGGAAGGGCCACGAAAGACGTGAAAATGAGACATGGTGATGTTGGTAGTGGTGGCAATGATTGTTTAGAGGAGAAGTGGTGGTGGTGACTGTTAACAACTAGAAATCATCCCTTCTTAACTGTGTTCAGAAGAGAAGAAAAGGAAAATTTCACCACTTCAAAGAATGAAGGTATCGGCAAAAGAAATCAAACGGAAGTGGAAGCAAGGGGAATAGTGATCGCTACCTCACACTCTCAAGATGTGGGCCCCCTGGGGATCTCTAGCCCCTGCAAACCCAATACCGTCAGAGCTATAAATTAATAGAGTTGAGTTTCTTCTTCTTTTTCTTCTCCTCATCCTCTTTCTCCTTAGCTTTTATCCATCTATTGCTGAATGTAGGGAAGGCCTCTTCCATTGTTTTCCTCTCTCTTCGATCTTGAGCCGTCTGGTTCCACTGGGCTTAATCCACATTAGTTACGACCCCATAAGATTAGGAAAAGTCTGGTAAGGAAAGAAAGGAAAAAGTATCAGGGTTTCATGATAGCGAAGAACTAAACAGTTATTGTGATTTCTTGTATTTGATTTGGTACCGTATTATTAAATACAGGCAAAATGTAATCTATAAAGGCTTATTTTGTAAATAAATGATGTAAACTTGCTCCAAGAGGTCCAAGGAAGAATATATTTTATTAATAAAGCGTGTATTTCGAATTATGAATTTCCATATTTCCATATTTGTGAAAAAAGTCGTCATAATGTGCCTGCCATTAAATCAGTTTAACAAACAATACAATCAAGGTTACAGGCCTACGAAGGAAGAAAAAGAATTCCATCTCCACTAAGAAAGAAGATACCGGGTAAGGACAGGAAAGGCTTTGAAAGAGGAAGTTTCAAGGGCGTATCTAACAGAGTACTATCGAGATTGTAAAAGAAAACGTGATCAATGTAGTGGTGGTGATTATTGTTTTAAGCAAGCAAGCTTGTAATTTTATGTGACTGTTGATACCGGGATCATAGCCAGAGGCCTCCAGTTTTGCGAGTAATCCGAACCATAGGGGCCTAACGTTTCATTACAAAAAATCACACCTGCATTGGCCAGGATTCGAACAGTGACCACCTTGTTGAGAAGATAGTGACTGGCACTAGGCTATCACTCTTTTTGAGTAGTGCTTTAAGGTCATATGAAGGTTTTAGGAGTAGAAAGGAAAAGGCCACGAAGGCGTGAAAACGAAGAACTGTCTTGACGTTGCAAAACTAATACCGTTGGTGTCAGATAAAAACAACAGATGTTCACGAAAGAGCGCGATAGCTGAGTGGCATGTACTGTAGTAACTGGCTTCTCACCAAGACGGCTACGGTTTGAATCCTAACCAACACATGTGGTATTTTGAAATGGAAAATCGCGTCCCTGCGAATCGAATTCCACTTAAAACTAGAGATCCCCAGTCTAAAATGTGGATATCAACATTCATGTAAAAGTACAATCTTGCTATTTCTTTTTTAGGTCGGGTAGGAAATACGGAATTCAGTAGACTTGTGTACATGGCAGTAAATAAGTCTGCTGAATCCCTTGTATCATATCATTCTATCGAAAATTTCACACACTTTTATTCCTATCAAATCTAAATTAGCAGTGAAAAACATGACTATAAGATACGTTCATTTTATTGCATTCTATCGCAATGAAATATGACTCATTCAATAGAATTATCCCTATCAATCAATACAGTTATTCGCTATGCTTTGTTCATTGATAATATCGGTCACATGTAATATATGTATATGCAGTATATATAGCATGAATATTTCACTACATTTTTGAAGACAGGTCACCATGGTCATGTACACCACTTATTCCAATCAGTATTATTATCAGCAGTTTGGTAGAAAGAATGAACATGTATATCGTGATCTACATCAATTTTGGCTTTTTAGGGTCATCACGGTGTTTCACCTATCTCTAATCACCTCTCATGGTCGTCTTCTGAACTACTGGAATCGCTTGCGATTGAGCACTTTCTATTGCCTTTCCTTGTCGATTTCTTAACGTATTGTCTTCTTCTTCGATATTTGATATGGCCTTTTCTTCCAGAAGATGGTACTCCTCTTTTTGCATTCCTTCTCATTGTCACGCTTGAGTCTTTCTTCCTAGTAGAGGATTTTCGAGTATTGAGCACCTTCCTTTTATCTATGTTAGCTGTCTGAACTGATTGCTTAGGATCATTTGTCGAAGTAGAACTCCTACTACTATCTGATGAATTCACCTGTACATCCTCATCAGTTTCTCCTCCTTCAGCAATCATTTTCCATATTCGCGGGAGAACGATTCTTGGTCCTATTTTGGGAAGAATATGATGACAACTAAAGTTACGCTCTTCTCCCTCGGTTTCATTATCATCTTTTTCTTGACAAAAAATACAGGATGGAAGTACTGTTTCACTTTCTCCTATGCTATCAGCTATGGCTTTTCTGTGAGGGCAGGCTCGAGCGAATGTTTCATTTTCTTCTAACGAATAGGCCATGGTATTTCATTGGTGGACAGCAAGCATCGGCAATATGTTAAGTAGTTTAATATTGTTTGGGTTCATAATAACTATGTTCGGTTAATTAGGTTTCCCCTCTTAAAATGTTCCTCAAAGTACAGTGTTATTGTGTTTATTATCAGATGTATTAATTTAAATGTGCCAGTTTCTTCAACTTCACCACACTTTATTTGAACATGTTTCAGGTTATTAACGTTACAGCTGTGAATTTTCATCATATGATCATTGCATTTGCTTGCGTGTAACATATATAAATACCATTCTCGACACCTTTACAAGTACTCACTACGTAACCCATTTCCTAAATTATTGTCCTTACTTGAAACATCAACGTTCTTTTTCTTCTCCTCCTCCGCATCGACATTATCAGGAAGATTTGGTACCGGGACGTAACAACAATAGAATGATAAAATTCATTGATAGATTTTGTAAATCATACCGATAAAAATATTGACCTCAGATGGAGCACTCGAGAAAAGATTTTGGTCGCGAGCGGGAAATTACATCGAAACAATGAAGTACTTCCAGATCATCAATGAACATAAATATGACAGCAAATGTAAATTTCATATTGAAGTTTACGCAATATCATCAGAAAAACGCGAAGCACTCATCAATAAATTTGGAAAGAAAGCCCATTGTATGCAACAAAAAATAAACTACCAAAAACCGGTCGGTTCACTTAACAGTTCACTAATATCCAATGTAACATGAATGTTCTAAACAAGAGTAATTTAATTCTACCTATATTATATACAAAGTGCAAGATGTGAACGTGTGAATAATCCTCTGTGTTACTCGGCTGAATAAATTCAATTGCTTTGTTAAAATTACTTCAAGTGAAAGTTAATATTTACGTAGTTATCGACACATGTAACAGAAATTTTAGCTAAAAGGGAAGGATTTCGTTCTAAATTTAGCCGCAAGAGGGGTTGGTTGGCTTACCTACTTCCGGTTGCTAATGCTGTGACGTCCCATATTGCTGGAGGCTGCTCATTAGGGCTCTTGTAAGGTAACATTTTGCCGCTAGGTGCGCGTTTCTACGACATAACATTCAAGGTCTGTCTAGGGAGGTCAAGTCACGAATGCTACTTATAGAGACGCCACATTGGGTCTTTAAGCGAGCGTAACCAAAGGCAAGTGCATTCGAATTTAGAGGATTTCGGTGCCGTACATTGAAATAAAAACAAAATACCAACTATTTTTCATAAATAATTTAATTGGGCATCTACTGTTCATGTATATATAACTGTATAACACTTAAATGATATTAATACATTCACAGCTATTTGAATAGGAAGATAATTAACGGAGCCTGATTTTTTTTTTTTTGAGAAACAAGAATCAACAGAAAAGCTCATGTCCTACTCATTTACTTCCTTACAACTTTGTCTTACTGTGTTTCTTATTAATATAATCTGTCAAATACGTAATCTTATTGACAGAAACATAGAAATCTGTGCAGTACCTGTGTCATATTGATTACCGGTACATGAAATACTGAACTTGAAGTACTGCACTTAAAGTACTAAAATACAGTTGTAATAAACTACCTTTAGCGTTTTCTTTATTAAGAAAGTAATTACCGATACTGCGTTTCTAAAAGGTTATCCCAGTATGTTGACAAACACTGAATGCCTCTTGAGTTGAGTGCATTAAATTATGTATGGTAACTGTTGTTATACATTCATGTGATATTTCTTTGGGTTCGAAGGCAAAAATACTCTGCACATGTGCAACAAGAGTGATGTTCTTAGCTACCCTTAACTAGTTTATTGATAACCTTTGATAAGCTTTATAGTACCAAGTGTTGATGGTGATTATTGTTTTAAGAGGAAGTACAACTGGGCAACCATCCTCTATAAACACTAATCAGAAGAAAACAAATGGAAGGGGTCCAACACTTCGAAAAATGAAGGTATCGGCAAAATAAAGATGAAGGCCACAAAGTGCGTGGAAATGAAAAACTTCATAGGCCTTGAATACACTAATGCCGTCGCGGTCGGAAAAGAACAAGTGTTTACCAGGAGAGGTCGGATGGGTTAGAATAGGTGAGAGCCTAACACAAGTAAGTGAAAGCAATGTAAAGACTCAGCTAAGGGCCTCGTAGTCACAACCCAAATTGATTTCCCCCTGTGGGTGGGGGCAATAGAATAACACCCACGGTATCCCCTGCCTGTCATAAGAGGTGACTGAAAGGGGCGTCAGGAGCTCCTAACTAGGGAGCGTGGGTTGGCGACCACGGGGCTCTTAACTGAGTCCTAACATCCATGCATATAATAATAATAATAATAATAATAATAATAATAATAATAATGGTTAAGAAATTAAAAGCCATTGGTAGACACGATTCCTTAAGAAATAGAAATTCAATCACTATTAAGTTGAGTTAACCTAGGTTAGGATATGGCTACGGTACGTTAAATTACAGTAGTTGGTTAGTGCGAGTGTTGTGATTTAAGTATTTGTCCAGCCATATAATGTATTCTATAGAGCATTTAAGATGAAATGAGGCTATTGGTATCAAAAAGAGCAATCTCCACCTTCCCGCACTTTACAGGGGGAGTGATTTTTTATCTAATGCATTTCTATTCACTCTGTCTGGGTGATTTTTGTCTTATATACATAACAAACAGGCTGTATGCGGGTAATCAAAGAAAACCTACCATATAATTAATGGGTAATTAGGTATTTTAAATTGTATTTCGGAAATTGTCCCTTTTGATACTAACTTTCAGATTTTCGTGGATATTGCTCTTTTTGATACCAACATGTAAGGAGATTGCTCTTTTTGCTAATAACTTACAGAATTCTGATACCTACACTATTTTTCTTTACACTAGATTGAAACGTCAAGAATGTCACTATAATGTACTGTACCGGTACATTCATTTAAGAGTTACAAAAGTGATGAATAATATTACCTAGACTAAAAAACGGAAGACCACCAGCAAGAAAAGGCTAGGAAAACAATAGATAGGGAATCTGCCACCTGGGCGACTGCCCTAAATGCAGATCATTATTGATTGATTGATTGAGAAACACATCAGTTTAGATTTGCCAGTTTCGATTGCAAACAATCTTATTACCATAGATTAGATTAGATTAGATTTAGATTTATTATTTTTCTTTGGATCTACAGTAATAATACCCATTTGATCCGTTATAAAGAAAAATAACAATGTCCAGCCTAAGCCAAATTACATACTACTAACTTGGTGGACCCTACACAGGCGGAATACCGGACAACCATGCAAGGTTCCACCCCTAGCTAAATCTGTTAAGCTGCCTCTAACATGGACGGATGACCGGCTCACATGCTAGGGCACCCCCTATCTCTAAATTAAGCCTATAACTAATTACAACATTAAATCTATACTAATCTATCTTAAGCTGCCTCTAACATGGACGGATGACCAGCTCACATGCTAGGGCACCCCCTACGTCTAAATTGAGCCTATAACTAATTACAACATTAAATCTATACTAGTTCTAAATCTATACTAATCTATCCTAAGCTGCCTCTAACATGGACGGATGACCAGCTCACATGCTAGGGCACCCCCTACATCTGAATTAAGCCTATAACTAATTACAACATTAAATCTATACTAATTCTATCCTAGTACCTCTTATCATTAACTAATAAATCAAAACCAATACTGTCTCAATACACATAAATACACCTTCACTTGAATAAATACCCTCTAAACTTCGCTATCTTTCCTAATATCCATAAATACACCTTCACTTGAAAAAATACCCTCTAAACTTCGCTATCTCTCTTAATATCCATCCATCGAACTCAACAATCATTCACTTCATTTCCATGCCACATATCATTACATATCTACCTCTTATCATAAAGACACCTTTACTAGAATAAATACCCACTAAACTTCGCTATCTTTCTTATCATCCATTCGCCACCATGCCCCTGCTGAACATACACACAAACCTTTGCACATTCCATTCCTCCTACATTTCCTCTACTTGTCTCTCTCAGGGTTGCTGATTCCATGCTTCAGCGGTATTATGAATGTCACAGACCCCATACACGCTAACCTTAGCACATTCCATTCCTACTACATTTCCTCTACTTGACTCCCTCGTGGTTGCTGATTCCATACTTCCGTTGTACTCACATTCTGCTAATACGTATTCTACTCATGTTGTAACTTTATCACTGCACTACCTATCTATTCCTGCTCATCTTATTCAACCATGCTTAATCTAATTAAATAATCATCTAAAACCAACTTTGCTTGCCGATTTACCATTAACTAATAAATCACTTACCAATACCATTCAAACTTCGCTACCTCTCTTAACCTTCATCCATCATCGTCATACTTAACACTTCAATTCCAGTCCTCATTCACTTTACGATTATAATACACATTAAGACATCTTTACTTGAATAAATACCATCTAGACTTCGCTACCCCTCTTCTCATCCATCCATCGAATTCAACAATCTATCCATCTTATATCTCAAGTCTCATTACTTGAATAAGTACCATACAATTACAGTACACTTAAAAACACCTTATCACCTCGCTACCTCTCTTATCATTCATCCATCATACCATACACATGCAGATACCATCACTTCTTTACTTTAACCATTACAATGCCCTTCGAACTCAACAATCTATCCATCTTATATCTCAAGACACCATTATATGAATAAGTGCCATACAATTACAGTACACTTAAAAACACCTTATCACCTCGCTACCTCTCTTATCGTTAATCCATCATATATCTATTATCATCACCTTTCATATTTAACACTTCAATTCCAGTAGTTACCATCCAACCTCCTTTATATCTCCAAACTCGTAACAATTACACTACACATATAGACATCATTACTTGAGAAAGTACCATCTAAACTTCGCTACCTCTCTTATCATCCATCCATCTAAACTCTGATCCAACTTCTAAACATCAATACATATCTACCTCTTATCATTCTTCACTTGAATAAATACCCTCTAAGCTTCACTACCTCTCTTATCATCCATCCATCATCACTTCAATTACAATTATACTACACATACAGGCACCATTACTTGAGTAAATACACACATACAAACACCACCATAACTACGCTTCTGTCCTCCATCATAGGCAAACTATGCTACTTACTACTGTTACTTGACTTTTTACTTCTCGTAATTATTCCTTCCATTTTTCCTTTTTTGTCCCATAGGTCCTTCAAACTCAAGCTTCTCCCTTTGATCACGGCACTTCTTACTTCTGCTTCCTCCCTCAAACCATTATTCTCGCTCCGATTCTGTCCGCTTGTCTTCCCCTGTGGTTCTTTTTCTTCCCTCGCGCAGACTTCCGACACTAATTCGTCCATTAAATTCCTGACTACTTCCATCCTTCTTGCATTTACTTTTTCTTCAGCTCTTTTCATGATCTCTTCCCAGGAACCCCATCTACTCAGTGTTCCTTCATTTACAGTATGTACATCAGCCCTGGTAGTTTCTTCTTGCCTCAAACTCTCATCCATTAATTTCAGTTTTGATATTGTCCACTTTCGGGTCCAATTCCTGTCGCTCACCACGAGTATCTGACCACTAATATACGCTTTCAATCCCTGTATTTTTGCTTTCACAAGATGTTTCTTAAGAATTTTAAAATTTCTACTCTCTTCTCTTCCGAAATCTCTCTTAATTCTAATGTTCTCACACTGTAGATTACCAGCGTTCCTTATCACTATGTCTGCCATCAATGAAGATAGCAGCGACACTTTTATGGGCCTGTGCCCTCCCACCTTGCCAACTCTCTCCACATTGTCTATATCTACCTCACTGAAATTTATTTTCATTTTTTTTTGTATAACATCTACCACTTTGTAAATAATGTCCACTTTAGATTCTGCCTTGTCTTCCTCCACCCCATAAATAAATATGGATTTCTTCTTGCGCTCCTGTCTGCAGAATTCGATTTCTTTCTTCAGGTTTACCATCTCTTCATCCATATTTTTTATTTTCTCTCTTAGTGACACCAGTTCTTTCTCGCTGCCTTCTATCATCGCCTTCGTATTCTTCATATAATCCTGGATCCACTGTCTCGTCTTTTCTTGCTCCTGGCCTTGTTCTTGAAGCATTTTCTTTAATTGTTCAAACGGGCATACCTCCTGTATTACTTCTCTTACTACTTTCCTCATAAACTCTACGTCTACCCAATTCATCGTATCTATCTCCTTGCCGACCGCTTGACCTTACCGCTTCCTCACTCTTAATCCACTCCACTCAGCAGGCGCACGCCACACGACACATCCGTCCTCCTCACTGGCTTAAGCTAGACTGTTATTACCATAAATTCAATATAGGGTACAATAAAATTTAAAAATTAACATTATCCTTCAGATAGTCAGTAAAAAGAAGGAAGAGAAGTCTGTAAAGTAAGGATAGCTGTTATATTTTTTGCTAGTTGCTTTACGTCGCACTGACACAGATAGCTATTATGGCGACGGTGGGACAGGGAAGGGCTAGGAGTGGGAAGGAAGTGGCCATGGCCTTAATTAAGGTACAGCCCCAGCATTTGCCTGGTGTGAAAATGGGACACCACGGAAAACCATCTTCAGGACTGCCGACAGTTGGGTTCGAATCTACTGTCTCCCGAATACTGGATACTGGCCACACTTAAGCGACAGCGGCGGATAGCTGTTATAATAAAGCGCCCTGAGGTTATGATCAGTTCATATGGATATTGACTTACAAGAGTATATAAGTCCATTTCCCAATTGAATTTCTACCTGGTAAGAAAATATTTACTGACTGAATCTTATTGCCACTTTTTGGCAACAACTGATTTCCATTTCCTATGATCGTGAGTCTATTCCCTCACTTTTGTGGGTGACACAGGTGACACGTTTTGGGGTAGCATGTCCATCACAGAACACACTGAAGAAAGCTACAGTTTATTTTGGTAATATAATATGTTCGTGCACGGTCATATACCTTCAAAACTCCGAAAATACCTCCAGTATTACTCTAAAACTGAAAAATAGGCATGCATAAGCAAGACAGTCTCAATTTATAACTCAGTTGAACCAATATGGCGGCACTCACATGGCGTGAGCAGAAAGAGCTGATTGGTAGTTCTGGAGATTGTCCCTTTTGATACCAACCGTTGGCGGAGATTGTTCTGTTTGAAAGTCACACTGTACTTTCGTGCTTTGAAACGATGGTATTTTGTTCTTTTTGAAAAAGACAAACAACATAGTTTTATAGACAGCTATTTATACAATATAACGGTATCAGTAACTCATTTTCAACGAAAAGTGGAGATTGCTCCTTTTGATACCAATAGCCTCAAATATAGCTGTAAATAATAACTACAGTACCGTATAAGCCAGGGGCTTTACGTCGCACCGACACAGATAGGTCTTATAGCGACGATGGGATAGGAAAGGCCTAGGAGTTGGACGGAAGCGGCCGTGGCCTTAATTAAGGTACAGCCCCAACATTTGCCTGGTGTGAAAATGGGTAACCACGGAAAACCATCTTCAGGGCTGCCGATAGTCGGACTCGAACCTACTATCTCCCGGATGCAAGCTCACAGCCGCACGCCTCTACGCGCACGGTCAACTCGCCCGGTGTACCGTATAAGACTGCTATTAACAATTATTGTTGTAATGATGGCAAGCTGGACACAAATTGTTGGTTTGAAGAGATAGGCCAGCGAAATTAACCACTTACGGTTAAAATTCCTGACCTTGCTGGGAATCAAACCCGGGACCCCTATGACCAAAGGCCAGCACGCTAACTATTTAGTCATGGAGCCGGACACATGAAAAGGAATTTTTCATAAACATCAATACTACTGTTACTTTTCTTGTTTGTTTTGAAAGACAATTCCCTTTCTTTAGGGAGGTTTCCTATCATATGTCAAAGACTTGGGTGGATTAGGGACATTGAAAATTGTTGGGATGGAATTCCACATGAGTAGTTTCCGTCCATCTGCCCGCTTTAGTTTAAATTGCGATTCTTCAAAATTATGCAAGAAGAAAATACATAATAAGACCTATAGATATAAAACATCGTTCATATAAACATGTTATTATTCAGGAATAATACGAGTGTATAACTTCACTAACCGCGCACAATACGGAATTATCTGTAGATTGCCATTTGTCACGCCTACAGTTTTGTACCCACTGCGCTCTCCTTTGCTTATCGCTCGGGAAGCGAAACACTCTAATTCCGTCAGGTGTCTTATTTTGACAATTTGGCACGGCACAGTATCCCATTTTCCTTCAAAATACAAGCAATAACTCACATCATTACATCGAGCACGCCCACATAACAACGATATTTAAGACCCAATATGGCCGCCACCGCAAATGATTGTGGTAGCGTGACCAGACCTCACTAGACAGACCTTGATAACATTGTGCGGGCGGAGTAGTCAGTATATACCATCTGGATTGTATAAAGAAGTATTTTTGTGATTTACGAGCTAGTACAGGTGATTAGTAAGTCTGTGAATCAACTGAATGATCGAAATTTGGCCCTACGTATTGTGAAAATTAAAAGTGGTTTATTGTTATGCTCCTTTTAGCAAATAAAACGCCACGAAGGGATGCTGAGTCTCATTTCATAAATTTAAGAAAGATGATGACGCCTCTGTGGTGTAGTGGTTAGCGTGATTAGCTGCCACCCTCGGAGGCCCGGGTTCGATTCCCGGCTCTGCCACGAAATTTGAAACGTGGTACGAGGGCTGGAACGGGGTCCACTCAGCCTCGGGAGGTCAACTGAGTAGAGGTGGGTTCGATTCCCACCTCAGCCATCCTGGAAGTGGTTTTCCGTGGTTTCCCACTTCTCCTCCAGGCGAATGCCGGGATGGTACCTAACATAAGGCCACGGCCGCTTCCTTCCCTCTTCCTTGCCTATCTCTTCCAATCTTCCCATCCCTCCACAAGGCCCCTGTTCAGCATAGCAGGTGAGGCCGCCTGGGCGAGGTACTGGTCATACTCCCCAGTTGTATCCCCCGACCAAGAGTCTGAAGCTCCAGGACACTGCCCTTGAGGCGGTAGAGGTGGAATCCCTCGCTAAGTCCGAGGGAAAAACCGAACCTGGAGGGTAAACAGATGATGATGATGATGATGATGATGATGATGATGATGATGATGATGAACTTAAAAAAATTAATGTAGTTTAGAAATTGTTCGATAATGTGGTATCTATTTAACCTCAGGTGTAAGTTTTGAAACGATTTGTCATTGTTGCAGGTGATTTAACGTCGTACTAACCCAGATAGAAATTCGGTGACGATGGGATAGGAAGGAAGGAAGGAAGGAAGGAAGGAAGGAAGGAAGGAAGGAAGGAAGGAAGGAAGGAAGGAAGGAAGGAACGAACGAACGAACGAACGAAGGTTGTCACTGTGGCTTTAATTAAGGCACAGTCCCAGCATTTGTGATAAAAGAGTAAACAAATCTTACAACGGATATTATGCTAGACACGATGATAAAGGAGAGTTTCACTCTAATAAATAATCCTAACCTAAAAACTTGCATAGCAACAAATAGTTTCAGTTTCATAGACTTCACCATTTTTAGAGAGGAAGGAATGATAAACCAAACAACAACAACAACAACAACAACAACAACAAAAAAGACTTTAACATCAGAGATAACATCTATACGAAAGCATATTCCAATTGCAACGATAATAGGACCTACAAGACTCTACAAAATGCCGGCCTGAGTGGCTTAGACGGTTGAGGCGCTGGCCTTCTGACCCCAACTTGGCACGTTCAATCCTGGCTCAGTCCGGTGGTATTTGAAGATGCTCAAATACGTCAGCCTCGTGTCGGTAGATTTACTGGCACGTAAAAGAACTCCTGAGGGACAAAATTCCGGCACCTCGGCGTCTTCAAAAACCGTAAAAGTAGTTAGTGGGACGTAAAACAAATAATATTAATTATTAACACTCTACAACACCGACACTGACAGATCTCCAGGTAACTAGTTGTTGGCAAACTTAGTGAAAACCAAGGAAAAATTAAGAAGCGAATCTACTTCTCCGGCAAAATGAACTAGGGAAAGCATTTGAACTCTGTACAGAAATTCTACAGTCATGCAGTATGAATATGAAGAAAAGAAGTGCACAACCCCGGTTCGACATAGAATACTACAGTAGACAAAATGAAATACTCGCATCTTTAAATTGAACCAGAATCAGTATTCAGTCAGCAGTTGGTAACAAGGAAAATGTCCAGATAGAAGACGTGGCTAATATCAACGAAGAACTGAAATTTACCAACGATAACAAAGACATTTATAATAAGATACAAAAGTTGAAAACTAGATTTCTGGGGATATACTAAGTCGAAACTGAAATAACATGGCTTCCATTATAACAAAATGATGCTTGTTGTTTAAAGGGGCCTAACATCGAAGGTCATCGGCCCTTATAACAAAATAATATCTAATTTATCATGTATACGGTCTCATCAGACGGCATCTTGTCGGATATTGGATTTTATTGGTGGAAACCCTTCCCATACACACTAAAGTATATACATAAATTCATAAAATCATCTTCAAGCATTAGTCAGTATCAAATGGTTATCCAAAAGGGAAGTCCATTGCACTACGGATGACCAAGCTCGATCTCACGTGTCCTTGGTCAGAGGTCGTATATGACATCATAAGCCTCCACTTGGTTCTCGTAATCCATACGACCTCGATTAGGATATTTTATCTAACAGAACACTCCGTCATGAGGCGATAATGTTAAACGTTCGCAGGCAACCGAGACGCCTCATACTTTACAAGAGTTCGTATCTTTAGTATTTGTCTATACATAGCTCGCTACATCAAATTTCGGGACAAGAAATTAATTTTGCTGACAGAAAGTAAACCTTCGATGTCAGTGTGACGTTAAACCACTAGCAAGAAAAAAAGGTACACAAAAAGTCCCGAAGTGGCTTCGAATGCAAAGGGAAACGAAAAGGATGAATGCCACCTCGCCTTCCTGACAACACACTTAGAGGAATTTGGGGAAAATGAGGAATATAGGGAAACAGCGGATTTTATTACACTTTCTCTCACTTGGAAGCTTGGAAGGTAATATATACACACTTGAAAATGGTCCAGCTGTCAAAGACATTTAAGAGAAATTGGATGGTTCAGAGATTCTTAAAGATGAGTTGGAGAAAATCTTCGGCCAAGTAAAATCTGTCAAAGAAATAAAATGTTGGAATATTTCGCGTTACGTAAGGAATTCCTACAGTTTTCTTTGACACGGCAAAAACCCAAGAAAATATCATTTCTAAAATTAATTCCAGGTGAATCAGCTGCCCCTACCAAAATTATTTTCTGTAAACCGCAGTTTACGTCCTGAAATCATTTGTCCGTCCGGTAAGCACAGTAAACACCGTAAAGCAGACATCTTTGTATTTACGACCTACACTAAAATAGGAAGGTGTTATGCCATAATATTATTAAATAATAGAAGTAATAGAATGATAGAATAATATAAAGCCTGTTTCTACATGAACTGACATGTAAATTAAACGTGTATGAAACATGAAATGGACATTGTGACCGCGTTAAAACCATGACGTGAGTTGCAACCAACCGGCGAGTTGGCCGTTAGGGGCGCAGCTTGCATCCGGGAGATAGTGGGTTCGAGCCACCACCCTCCATTTTTCAAACATACGAGAGTGTAATGAACTCTCAATTTGTTAATATTGTCCGTGTTTTTAATTGTGATTTAATATATATTGTAGTGAGTAAGTTAATATACGAATATAGATGCTTATAAAATGCATTACGTGACTTTTTTTCCTATTCCACAAAACAACGATGACAAAAAAGTTAAACTGTCCGATACCTCCCGATATTCCCCTACACAACTACCCCGAGACCACGCCGATTGCTTGTTTTCAGCACTACAGAGTAGCAGATTATTGTTATTGGTTATGTTAGTACCCAGAGTAGAATGATACAGTAACTTATATTATGTTTGTGCAAATATGGAGCTACGAAACGTAATTTTGTCTACCCATAGGTTAACAGTCGTAACTGATTATAATCACTTTCTATGTTCTGCGTATGTCAGATTCTGTACGTACCAATCAGTCATGCGTAAAAAGTAGACTACATTTCTATATATAGTAATAGCTTGATGATGTTGCTTTGACCGGGCGAGTTGGCCGTGTGGTTAAGAGCGCACAGCTGTGAGCTCACATCCGAGAAATAGTGGGTTCGAACCCCACTGTGGGAAGCCCTGAAGATGGTTTTCAGTGGTTTCCCATTTTCACACCAGGCAAATCCTGGGGCTGTACCTTAATTAAGGCCACGGCTACTTCCTTCCTACTCGTAGGCCTTTCCTATCCTATCGTCGCCATAAGACCTATCTGTGTCGGTGCGACGTAAAGCCAACTGTAAAAAAAAATTGTAATCTACAGAAAAGACGCTGTGGTGCAGTATAGTGCAGATAACAAGACCTAGCCGAACGCTACAGTACGCCAGGCTGAATGTGATAGGTTCGAATCCGAATTCGAATATTTTAGTTAGTTTTCCTTTCTTTCTTAATCTGTTTACCCTCCATGGTCGGTTTTTCCCTCGGACTCAGCGAGAGATCCCACCTCTACCGCCTCAATGGCAGTGTCCTGGAGCTTCAGATTTTGGGTCGGGGATACAACTGGGGAGAAAGGCCAGTACCTCGCCCAGGCGGCCTCACCTGCTATGCTGAACAGGCGCCTTGTGAGGGGATGGGAAGACTGGAAGGGATAGACAAGGAAGAGGGAAGGAAGCGGCCGTGGCCTTAAGTTAGGTACCATCCCGGCATTTGCCTGGAGGAGAAGTGGGAAACCACGCAAAACCACTTCCAGGATGGCTGAGGTGGGAATCGAACCCACCTCTACTCAGTTGACCTCCCGAGGCTGAGTGGACCCCGTTCCAGACCTCGTACCACTTTTCAAATTTCGTGGCAGAGCCGGGAATTGAACCCGGGCCCCTGGGGGTGGCAGCTAATCACGCTAACCACTACACCACAGAGGCGGACTAGTTAGTTTTTACCTTCTCTTAATGTACGTGAAATATCCTCTTTTATACATATTTTCAATGAAAGAAAATGTATGTTTCCCTAAGAAGTGCCGATATGTCATCAGGGTCGGATGAGGACGGGATAGGTAGTGGGGGAAACCAAACTGCACTCTACAGTAGATTGCGTGCCAAAAGCCTGGATTAAATTACAAACCTCTCCACAGTTTTCATGTGTAGGGAGGGCATATGACGCTATTGATGGCGATTCGTCCGTCGGATGGAGACGCTAAGCCTTCGGCAGTTCTCTTGGTGTTATTCGACAGCAGTAGGCTATTTGCCGGCAAAGGATTTTACCCTCTCCCTTCCTACTATCATATATCAAGTCATTTATTTCATCTCATTAACTCCTCCGGTGAAGTTGACGTCAGGGCATTCAGTCGTAAAACCTCGCTACGAAGATTAATCTTACTTCATACCCGACCCCGTATAGACTCGGGACAAGGGTTGGAGACACACACGTGACATAAAGGACTATACTCATTATCTTGAATAACGTATGTGACAAGTGTAAAGTTAGCCTACATTTAAACAAAAACTTTTCAACACTACCATATTCTTGGTTACATGGTTTTACTAATCAGAATAAACAAAGCAATATATATACTTTTTGCTAGTTGCTTTACGTCGCACCAACACAGATAGGTTTTATGCGACGGTAAGATAGGAAAGGCCTAGGAATGGGAAGGAAGCGGCCGTGGCCTTAATTAAAGTACAGCCCCAGTATTTGCCTGGTGCGAAAATGGGAAACCACTGAAAACCATCTTCAGGGCTGCAGACAGTGGGGTTCGAACCCACTATTTTCCGGATGTGAGCTCACAGCCGTGCGCTCCTAACCACACGGCCAACTCGCCCGGTCAAAGCAATATCATCAAGTTATTACAATATATAGAAATGTAGTCTACTTTTTACGTATGACTGATTGGTACGTACAGAATCTGACATACGGAAAACATAGAAAGTGATTATAATCAGTTACGACTATTAACCTATGGGTAGACAAAATTACGTTTCGTAGCTCCATATTTGCATAAACATAATATAAGTTACTGTATCATTCTACTCTGGGTACTAGCATAACCAATAACAATAACCTGCTACTCTGTAGTGGTGAAAACAAGCAATTGGCGTGGTCTCGGGGTAGTTGTGTAGGAGAATATCGGGAGGTATCGAACAGTTTAACTTTTTTGTCATCGTTGTTTTATGGAATAGGAAAAAAGTCATGTAATGCATTTTATAAACATCTATATTCTTATATTAACTTACTCTCTACAATATATATTAAATCACAATTAAAAACACGGGCAATATTAATAAACGGAGAGTTCATTACACTCTCGTATGTTTGAAAAATGGAGGGTGGTATCGGACAGTCTTTATCTTTTTAACAAAAAGTTATTTTTCACATTGAAAACACAAACAAATTAACTTTTAGCCATTCTGCAAATATCACACTCATTAGCGTTGAAGATTCTTGATGGACTAAACAAATATTTTGTCATAAGGCATTTAATGTATCAAAACATTTGTCCACTTGCTCCTTGTTGAAGCCTACTGCTCGCTGCAAGCTAGTAGACTGAGCCGTCCTCAAACGGAGGTCCAGGTGCCTCTTCATAAAATCATAATAAAAGTCCTTTCGTGCCATCATTTTAGTTTTATTAAACTTATGTTCAACTCTCAATTCCTCAGTAAACTGATACACACATTTTGAAAATTCTGTTTTGTTGAGTGGCATGAGCTGGTTGTCTGGGATCTTGATATACATGCACAGGTCATTCTCTTCCTCATCTGAAAATGTTCTCTTGATAAGTCCCACTGTTAAGGAATCTCTTTACCAGCTCCAAGAGCTTTAATTCTATCACCTATCGCAGTTTTTGGAACAGAGTAACCTTGGCTGATCTTTCTAATACTCATTTTATTGTCCCTGACACTATTCACGGCTAATATCACATTGCCTTCTTGCCATTGTCCTCGTATCTTCCCCATGTTTAGGCCTACCTAAAACAAAGCATAGTACCCTGACGGAACTGCAACCTATGATGTCCGATACCACACGCCAGTTTCGTGTCCGATACCGCCCGAATGATTCCCTTAAGAAACAACAGGAACCGAACGAGAACGTTGGAAAAGAAACTGATTCTAAACCCACGATATTACAGAGTAAGGAATTCTGTTTTTGCTAATGTACTTAAAATTCAATACAACTTATCCTTGTTCCTGCTACATCTTGTTAAAAATAAATCCGTGCCGGCCTAAAATCACACAAAGGACAAAAGTACACCACAACTCGTAAACGACCCTGCCTCTCGATTGAATAGGATGTACCCACCCTTCAAACATGCAGGCGGACCTGTGAGTAACTAAACAGGTTCTATTCCACCTGCTGCTAACAAAGACATCTGTGATTGTCCGACATCAGCCGCCGTCCGATACCTCCCGATCCTGCATTAATGACGGCTACGGTTCGATCCCCGCGATTAGCAATTTATTATTGGTATCACTATACAGTATAGTTTGAGAAAATACTACTGTACTTGTTTCGAGGCGAAAACAAGGCATTCAATCACTACTGATCTGCGTTTAGGGCAGTCGTCCTGGTGGCAGATACCCTATCTGTTGTTTTCCTAGCTTTTTCTTAAATGATCGCAAAGAAATTGGAAATTTATTGAACATCTCCCTTGGTAAGTTATTACAGTCCCTAACTCCCCTGCCTATAAACGAATATTTTCCCCAATTCGTCCTCTTGAATTCCAGCTTTATCTTCATATTGCGATATTTCCTACTTTTAAAGACATCACTCAAACATATTCGTATACTGATGTCATTCCACGCCATCTCTCCACTGACAGCTCGGAACATACCACTTATCGTTAGTCGAGCAGCTCGTCTCCTTTCTCCAAAGTCTTCCCAGCCCAAACATTCCAACATTTTTGTAACGCTACTCTTTTGTCGGAAATCACCCAGAATAAATCGAGCTGCTTTTCTTTGGATTTTTTCCAGTTCTTGAATCAAGTAATCCTGGTGAGGGTCCCATACACTGGAACCATACTCTAGTTGGGATCTTATCAGAGACTTATATGCCTTCTCCTTTACATCCTTACTAAAACCCCTAAATACCCTCATAACCATGTGCAGAGATCTGTACCCTTTATTAACAATCATATTTATGTGATCGCCCCAATGAAGATCTTTCCTTATATTAACACCTATGTACTTACAATGATCCCCAAAAGGAACTTTCACCCCATCAACGCAGTAATTAAAACTGAGAGGACTTTTCCTATTTGTGAAACTCACAACCTGACTTTTAACCCCGTTTATCATCATACCATTGCCCACCGTCCATCTCACAACACTATCGAGGTCACCCTGCAGCCGCTCACAATCTTGTAACTTATTTATTACTCTGTACAGAATAACATCATCTGCAAACAGCCTTATCTCTGATTCCACTTCTTTACACATATCATTGATATAAGGTATATAATAAAACATAAAGGTCCAATAATATTGCCTTGAGGAATTCCCCTCTTAATTTACAGGGTCAGATAAAGCTTCGCTAACTCTAATTCTCTAAGATCTATTTTCTAGAAATATAGCCACCCATTCAGTCACCCTTTTTTTCTAGTCCAATAGCACTCATTTTTGCCAGTAGTCTCCCATGATCTATCCTATCAACTGGTCCCGAGGTACATGTGTCCAGAACTCAATTACCCATCACCCATGGTTCGATCCCTGCGATGTGCGAATTCTCTCGGCCGTTATTCTTGGCTTCTAGATTGGGGCTCCTGTCTCACCATCAGATAGCTCCTCAATTGTTCTAAGGTTGAGCGGACCTCGATGCAGCCCTCAGATCCAAGTAAAAATCCCTGACCTAGCAGCAGATAGCTCCTCAATTGTTCCAAGGTTGAGCGGACCTCGATGCAGCCCTCAGATCCAAGTAAAAATCCCTGACCTAGCAGAGAATCCCAATAAGAGGCAGGCGTGTTACCTCTAGACCGTGGAGCCGGCATACGTATCATCAAATCACCAGTACTGTGTTGAAATGTGACTAAATGTTGGTAAATGAAATTTTGTTAACTAGGTCCATTTGAACTCCTCTATTGTTGAGTGATAAAAAGTATACAGTAATTTTTACATAATGACATTTTATAAACATTTTAGTACGAACTACTAAACAAGTAGACTTAACATTCTTAGTTTATTCTTCCAGATTATCTCTGTCGTAAATAACGTATTATATTTCGTATAATTGTTTGTACTAGCAAAAAAAAAAAAAAAAAAAGAAAACAAAACAGTAATTGCGAAATCTCTACAGGAGAATGTAACAAAAATGAAATGTTTCTATGCGCGTCTTCTCTGAAATGGCTCGAATCCAAAACTGAATTATGCATTATGTTGATTATCATGTCTCTCCTGTATTAAATTATTCATTTCATACGTAATTGTAGAAGCTTGAAAGTTATACTTAGTACATATCTATATACATAAAATGTCCTAACTGATTGTCAGTCAACACCCAGGCAAAACTACTCGACATAAAGAAATTAAATTTTAGGGTTACATCTATATATATAAAATAAGAGTTTACCGGGCGAGTTGGCCGTGCCACTGCCTCGGGGCTCGCGACTGTGAGCTTGCATCCGGGAGATAGTGGGTTCGAATCCCACTGTCGGCAGCCCTGAATATGGTTTTCCGTGGTTTTCCATTTTCACACCAGGGAAATACTGGGGTTGTGCCACAATTAAGGTCACGGTCACTTCCCTCCAACTCCCAGGCCTTTCCTATCCCATCGTCGCCATAAGACCTATCTGTGTCGGTGCGACGTAAAGCAACTAGCAAAAAAAAAAAAAAAAAAAAAGTTTTGTCTGTACGTTGTAGAAGCTTGAAAGTTATACTTCATCCTGAGTAAAATGGTAGTTTAGGGGAAGGCCTAAAATGGAATTCACCGAGCTCGATAGCTGCAGTCGCTTAAGTGCGGCCAGTATTCGGGAGATAGTAGGTTCGAACCCCACTGTCGGCAGCCCTGAAGATGGTTTTCCGTGGTTTCCCATTTTCACACCAGGCAAATGCTGGGGCTGTACCTTAAGTAAGGCCACGGCCGCTTCCTTCCCACTCCTAGCCCTTCCCTGTCCCATCGTTGCCATAAGATCTATCTGTGTCGGTGCGACGTAAAGCAACTAGCAAAAAAAAAAAAAAAAAAAAAAAAAAATGGAATTCTCAAATATTTATGTTATTAACTAGTGGTCCTATCGATAAATACTACATAACTAAAGATATATACAATTACATTTTCTACCATTTATGTCCTTATACATTTTTAACGTGATAAAAAGATATTCATGAATTTGGATTTTTGTAGCTAAGTCCATATCAACACCGAACCATGAAAAAACGGGTAAACAGAATTTAATAAAAATCGGCATGTAAAGTCGGGAAATAAGGAACTACAGTCTACGCTACGAATAATTTCATGTACCCTGTTTGAAATAATAGTTTAGGGGAAGGAGACTAAAATTTTAATTTTTAATTACCTATGTTATTGGTCCTGTCGAAAAGTACTACATAAGTCATACAGAATATAATTTCCGATCATTTAGGTCTTATTCTGTTTTACCGTACCGACTATAATAAGATTGGTGGTGGTGGTGATTGTTTTAAGAGGAAGTACAACCAGGCAACCATCCTTTATATAACACTAATCAGAGAGGGGAAATGGAAGGGGTCCGACAATTTGAAAGAAGGGACTCACTTTACATTTGATGTCCTAATATCACAGAGTCGGAAGAAAACTAAATGTGAAAACCTACAACATAGAAAGCTCATACAATTGATCAATAATAACATACATTGACCATTGTTTGTCGTGATGTGCTTTGTGTCTTCTGCTGCTTTTCATCTCCGATAGATGGGATTATTGCTGCGTACCGAGTATAACATCCTGCTTGAATACCGGCGGGAAGTAGCTGGGGAGTTAGATAACTCTCTTCTTTGGCATGACACTCGTCTGGTTCATAAATTTGCTGATAACTACTGGTACGTAACACAATGTTTCAACATAGTTTCCAGCTATTCGATCCGTGCTCGGAGGCAGTGATTGGAATGAGTAGTGTGCACACTTAAGGGAATAATGACAGACTGCGGTCTGGTAATTCAAGCTCTGGAGCTTTGGACTGTTAGATCGGTAGTGTAGTACTGTTCGTTAAAAGTGAGAAAATGTGCAGTTTTTCATTTGATGGAGTGTATCATATGATAGCATTGTCTTTAATAGCGACCTCCCTACTGACGTCATTGTAATGATCTTTGTAGACTTCAGTTGGGAAAACCACAAAGACATTCTTTCTCAGGATGTAAAAAAGGCAGGTGGAGGGTCAGTGTCTGCCATTATAATGAATACCGGTACTGCCCAACTTGATTCTGACTGGCAGTAGGCAAGTGGGCCTACCATCATAATAAAAACTCCCCAACTTGATTGTGACTGATAGTAGGCAAGAGGGCCTGTCATTACACTGAAAATTCCCTAACCCAGACTTCATATAAGAAAAGACGTATGGTGACTCCCCGTCGCGTTTTTGTGGCAACGTTAAGAGCTATGCAATTTACGAGAATTCAGTGTACAGTGTAGAATTCCGTAGCGAACCATGGGTACATTAGCTAGTTTATATTACAATGCAGGTGCCCACCAAGGGAGTATGTATGGATATTCCGTCGATAAGGGGGGAAAGAGAGGATGAGTTGTTTAAATGAGAATACCTGCAGTATACATCTCAAAACCTTAACAATTTACAGGCGTAAAGTTTGGCATTTGGAATCCTCTTTAAAAATAAAGAAGTATTTTGTTTTCGGAAAATCCTCTTAAGAAGGGGGAGGAGGGTTGAATTATTTTTATTGGGATACTTAAATCTCAAAAACTGAAGATGTTACGGACATGAAAATTGCTATTTGGAATCCCCTTTAAAAAATAAAGATACATGTTTCCTTTGTTTTCGGAAAATCTACTTCGGAGGAGGGGAAAGAAGTGAAAAATTGGTTAATTTTTAAATGAGTATCTATAGCAACTTCTGGCTCAGTGAGGAAAGCAACGGGAAAATGCCTCACTCCGCATTTCTCTAGTATGCTTCTTCAGTGACACCTAGGCTATCTATGACAGCTCTATAACAGCTGTTGGTAGAACTGTAGAGGATCAAAACAGCCTTCGGCCTGAATACCCAACAAAACATACATACATACATACATACATACATACATACATACATACATACATACATACATACATACATACATACATACATACATACATACAGTATATGTAGAAACTTAGTATATTAGGTGAAAATTGGCATTTGGAATCTAATTTAAAAATGAAGAAACAAGTATTTTTTTAGTTATCAGAAAATCCACGTAAGGAGAAGGTGAAAAGACTGAAAAAGGGGTTGAATTATTTTTACGAGGATACGTGAAAATTAGTATTTAAATGTTCCTTAAAAATAAACTCGTATTATTTTGTTTTCGGGAAATTCACTTAAAGGGGAAGGGGGAAGGACTGTAAAAAAGGTTGAAAGTTGGGTGGGTAGGTGGGTGGGGGGGAAGGACTGGAAAAGTTGAATTCTTTTTAGGAGGACACGTCTCAAAACCTTAACCGTTTACAGACGTAAAAGTTGGTATTTGGAATCTCCTTCAAAAATAAAGAAATACGTACTTTTTGTTTTCGGAAAATCCTCTTAAGGACGGAGGGATGTTAAGAGAGGGTAAAAAGGGGTTGAATTCCTTTATCTCAAAAACTGAAGATGTTGCAGACGTAAAAATTGGCATTTGGAATCTCCTTTAAAAATAAAGAAGCACGTATTATTTTGCTTTTGGAAAATCCACTTAAGAGGGTGGGTGAAAAGAAGTGAAAAAGGAGTTGAAAATTATTTATATGAGGATACATACATCTCAAAAACTGAAGTTGTTAAAGACATTAAAATTGGTATTTGGAATCTCTTTTGAATATAACTTACTTAATTCCTGTTGTTCCTCGTGGAACATGGGGCATCAACAAATATCTTTATCTGCTCCTGTTGACGACCAGCCTCCTTACCTCACTTTCATGTGAACAGATCTTCGCTAAGTTTGCTTGGGCCTCCCTCTCTTCCTTTTTATCCTGCGGGTTCCAGTACAGTGCCTCTCTCTCATGCTTCGTTCCACTTCCTCAGTCTATGCCCAATCCATTTCCATTTCCGTCGCTTTATCTCTATGGTCATCTAATTCTTTCCCATCCTACTCCAGAGTTCATGGTTGGAGATTACTTCCGGCCAATAGATGTTAAGAATCCTTCGCAAACAGACGGTTAATAAAGGTCTGCAATTTGGATGCAATTACTCCAGTCACTTTCCAAGTATTGGATCCATATAATAGAACAGACTTGACATTACTTCGGAAGATGCGGAGTTTGGTCCTGATAGATATACTGTTGTTCTTCCACACCGAATAGAGCCAAACAAAGGCACCATTTGCTCTTTGTGTGCAGCTCCCCCACCTTTGGCAACTACACTGCCCAAGTAAGTGAAGCTATCCACATCCTCGATAGATTCACCATTGAAGACAAATGGGTCTGATTTGTTAATGTTAATCCGTAGGGCATTGGTCTTCTTTGAGTTGATCATTAGTCTCACCGTTCTCATTTCCTCTACAAAATCTACGAGCTTTGCTTGCATTTCCCCACGTGCCTCAGGCAGGAGAGACAAATCGTCAGCAAATTCCAGATCTTCAAGCCTATTGACTGATCCCCATTGGATACCACGTTTCACATTTGAAGTCACGTTCCACACGACTGCGTCAATCACAACCAAAGAACATAGTTGGTTATAGGATACATCCTTGACGAACTCCTGAACGTACAGATATAGGCTCAGATATATGGCCCCCATGAATGACTCTACATGTGTATTCACGGTGCGTTTCTTGAATGAGATCGACAATTTGTGCTGGCACTCAGTAACGCTTCACTTCCTTCCACATGACTTCTCTGTTGATCGAGTTTTCTCAAAGTCAACGAACACTGCTTAGAAGCCAGATGACCATTCGGCACACTGCTCCAGAATTATCCTCAAGATGTTTATTTGGTCGATGCATGAGCGATTCGGACGAAAGTCTGTCTGTTCTCGTCGGAGCCTCAACTTTAATTCTGTTCAGCAGAATCCTGGTGAAGACTTTGCAAGAGATTGAGAGAAACGTAATGCCACTCTAGGTCTTACAATTTGACGTATCCCCCTTTTCTAGCAACTTCACCAACAACCCACATTTCCACTCTGCCCATACCTTCTCGAACAGAGGCTGCAATATATTGGCAGTGGTGTCCATATCAATCTTCATGACTTCTGATTGAGTGTTGTCAACTCCTGCTGCCTTACCAGTATGCAACTTTCTCAATGCCTTCATGATTTTTCTACTGTTGGAATGCAGATTTTATCCTTGGGTCAAACTGAATTCCTTCTTCTTCTTCTTCTTCTTCTTCTTCTCCCATATCGTATTGATCTTCCATGGAGCGGTTTAGAACCGCAGAAAAATGTTCCTGCCATCGTTTCAGTTGGTCCTCAGGGTTAGTTAAGAGGGTTTCATCTTTGTTCCTGACTGGACGGTTTTTCTTCATCTGCTTCCTTGCCAGAATTCTGGTGATGGTATAGAGTTCTTTGATATTTCCCATTTTGGCTGCCTTTCCTGCCTGTTGGGATAGATCATCAGTCCAATTCTTTTGATCCCTCCTCACACTTCTCTTTACTTCCTTATCCTTCGCAGCATATTTTGATTGTAATTCTACCTTTCTTGCTCGTGTTTTACATGCGTTCATTGCCTCATTTATCTCTCTCCTCCCTCTAATGATTTTCCATGTCTGTTCGGTCATCCAGTCTTTTTTCCTCCTATCATCAAAACCCAGGATATTTTCACTTACTTCCGTAAAGACAGATTTAATCTTCACCATTTTCCTCAACAGTTTCATCCTCCACCTCAGTGCGAGCTGGAAATCGATTCTTTAGTTCTATCCTGAAGACTTCCTTCACCTTTCTGTTATCCTTTAGCTGTCCAAAATCATACCGCATCCTTATCTGTTCTGTCCTCCTTTCTTGTGTCTGTATCTTCATCCTAAAGGTAGCCAGAACAAGATGATGATCACCACCGATGTCTGCACCTCTCGTATTCCTCACATTCAACAGTGAACGCCTCCACCTTCGTCCAATCGCCACATGATCTATCCTATTCTCTGTCCTATGATTCGGTGATACACAGGCCACTTTATGGCAATCCTTATGTAGAAATACCGTACTAACAATATCCAGATCGTGGCTGGCACAGAAATCCACAAATACCTGTCCATTCTCATTTCGTATTCCTAAGTCATGCCTTCCCATGGTGTGCTCAAGTCTTTCATTATCCTGGCCCACTTTTGCATTCAAATCTCCTCCAACTATAGTAATATCCTTTCTCTTCTGTTTCTTAATCGTGCTATTTATATGTATATAAACTGTCTCTTTGTCTTCTTCCTTTGCTGTCTCAGTGGGTGCATAGCACACTATTATCACCACATTTATGCTATTGGTCATGAAACGTACGGTACCACAATTATCCTTGCCGACACTGGATACCACTCCATAAGGCTCCTCATAGCCTCCTTGTACATCAGTATACCCACACTTTCACAGCTCACTCCACCGCCCTCAGGTCTTCCAGAATATATAAATGTAGCTCCATCATGAGTGGTCAATTCCCCAAACTCGCTCCATCTCACCTCACTTAATCCTAATATGTTCAGGCCAAAACTCTTCATACATGCCACTGCCTGTCGTAGTCTTCCAATTTCCCGCAGAGTTCTCACATTCCGTAATCAAATTTTTGTTACATTTTTCAAGCCGAAAGTCGTCATTTTCGGATAAATCTGGTTTCTCTGTAATGGTTGTGCGGGTTATTGGCACCAGCATCTGAGCCTGGTGGTGGGGCCGCCACCTGAAGTCTCCAGGCATGCTGTTTTCTGTTGGGGTTGTCTCCCTTACACAAGGCAGTGGTTTCCCTCTTCATTGAACCCCAAGAGGGAGGGCCGCCTCCTCCGTCAACTTTGCCGTACCGAAGGTCTCCTTCTCCGCCTCAGTTGCCGTTAAGGACTTCACCTGAGCCTCGATAACCGTTACTTTTCTGGGTTCCTGTAAGGCCTTCACAGGTACCGTAGCGGTCCTGGGGCACACAAGGTCCCCACTGTACTTCGCCCTTACAGGCTATCCCTTACTTCATACCGTTGCCCGTCCCCCACGACAAGGACGAGGTGTTGGACTTTGAAAATAAACACGTATATTTTTGTTTTCGGAAATTCCACTTGAGTTGGAGGTAGGCGGCGGGGGTGAAAAGTAATGAAAAAGGAGTTGAAATCTTTGTATGAGGATATTTATGCTATATTACCTGTTACCCGCGGCTTCGCTCGCGTGGATTTCATAACTTGATAAAAGTAATCGTTCCTCGGTACTGCACTAAGACATTACCTGAAAACCCCTAAAGTACAAAAAACTCACCGTACCGGGCGAGTTGGCCGTGCGCGTAGAGGCGCGCGGCTGTGAGCTTGCATCCGGGAGATAGTAGGTTCGAATCCCACTATCGGCAGCCCTGAAGATGGTTTTCCATGGTTTCCCATTTTCACACCAGGCAAATGCTGGGGCTGTACCTTAATTAAGGCCACGGCCGTTTCCTTCCAACTCCTAGGCCTTTCCTATCCCATCGTCGCCATAAGACCTATCTGTGTCGGTGCGACGTAAAGCCCCTAGCAAAAAACAAAAACTCACCGAAAAATTGAGTTTCATTTACCCCAGAACCACTCTGTAAATCATGTCTGTGGTATTGCCTTTTGGGTCTAAGATAGGCAAGCTACTGGCAGAAATAACTCTGGAATGTGCAACATGGAACTCTACACGTGAGAATCAGTCCTCTCAAGTCAACAACAAAATAACACCAACGTGTTACTTTATCATTAAAGGAGATTCCAAATATCTATTTCCACGTCTGTAACATATTCAGTTTTTGAGATATAAGTATCCTCATAAAAAGAATTGAACTCCTTTACTTCTTTCCCAACCCACACCCTCCCTCCCTAAGTGAACTTTCCAAAAACAAAAACAAAATACTTGCTTCTTTACTTTTAAACAAGATTCCAAATACCTATTCTCTCGTCTCTAACATCTTCAGTTTATTAGATATAAGTACCCACATAAATAGAATTCAACTCCTTGTTCACTTATTTTCACCACCATCTTAAGTCAATTTTCCGCTAAAAATACGTGTTTCTTTAATATTAAAAAAATCCAAATACCAGTTTTCACATCTGTAACATGTTAAGTTTATGTGATTAACTCATTTTTTAAAATTTACACGCTTTTAAAATTCGTTTCACCACTTAAGTGGATTTTTCGAAAACAAAAAAGTATGTGTTTATTTTTAAAGGTGATTCCAAGAATAGCACCAGTTTTCACGTCTGTAACCTATTCAGTTTCTGAGCTCATGAAAAGAATTCAACTCCTTCACGTCTTTTCACCCCCTCCCAATTAAGTGGACTTTCCGAAAACAAAAATACGTGCTTTTTATTTTTAAAGGAGATTCCAGATGCCAATTTTCACGCCTGTAATATTTTCCGTATTTGAGATCGTCATAAAAAGAATTCAACACTTTCCTCATCTATCCCCCCACTTATGTGGATTTTCCGAAAACCAAATATATATATAATTATTTCCCTCCAGATCTACCGTATTTCCTACCTTAGTGATCCTTAATGGAGAGAAATAACATTGCCCAACCTAGACGAACATCTTCAACTACCGATCTCGATAGCCGCAGTCGCTTAAGTGCGGCTAGTATCCAGTATTCGGGAGATAGTGGGTTCGAACCCCACTGTCGGCAGTCCTGAAGATGGTTTTCCGCGGTTTCCCATTTTCACAGCAGGCAAATGCTGGGGTTGTACCTTAATTAAGGCCACGGCCGCTTCCTTCCCACTCCTAGCCCTTTCATGTCCCATCGCCGCCATAAGACCTATCTGTGTCGGTGCAACGTAAAGCCAATAGCAAAAAAACATCTTCAACTATACTCTATATAAAAATAATAATGGAATAGTGGGCTCTCCCCACAGTGATCACTGCGCAAGGGGTCGTGGTATTCACCCGCTATTCGACTATTATTAGAAATTCACGAGGCTGCTCGCGAATAAGGTAGGGGATTGGTATAGAGAGGTAATTACTCCCCTGCAGTGCAAACTGCTGGCTGGAGCCTGAAGAATTGCCAAAAATTCGCGAGGTTACTCACGAACGTGGTAGAAAATTTGGTATGAAGGGCTAATTGTTCCCCCCGGCAGTGCTGACTGCTGGCTGGGGCCTGAAGACTGACAAAAGGATAGCTGTAGAATGGTTAGTAGGACCTCCCCGCCGTGATTACTGTGTGGTGGAGACTGATGAATATCATATAATTGTCGGTTGCCATAAGTCGCGGGGCTGCCCGCGGTAATAAAAATGGCAACTCAGCACAAGGAGGTTTAGCGACCTCCTCCTCTCTTCTAGCTGAATCATGCAAACCTGCACATTCCGTAGATACTACCTCACACACTCGCTGACCTACTACCACTTCGCTGAATCAGTCAAAGCATTACATAAACATGCTGCAATAGGGTGCCGTACATTATAAATGCAATAAATAACAATATTTAATTTACTTTTCCCAGTTTTAACCACTATAACTATCCATCATCAGCCGAAATAACTTAATCTCATCACTACCTCTCTTAACAATCAAACGTTTCACATATTTACAGACCAAAACAGGCTCCACCTTTCAATTCATCACTCCACCTTTCAATCATCCAAATTCTCAACTAGTTTCTCTTCCATTCAGAGTCCTCTTAGCCAAATTCCACACTTAAATTCCAATCACATATCCATCATACCATCTCTATAAAACAATCTATCTTTTCACCACCATACCACCGAGTCATCCGCTTACAAGTAACAAATCCTCAACGGCCAACCACATCCTCACTACCTCTATTATCACTCAAACATCTTTGGCCTATATATACACAACTCTAGACAAAACGAATACAAATACCTCTTGTCGAACATATTTCGTTCATAATCACGTTCATCATCTCTTTGAACATAACTATCCAACATCAGTCAAAATAACTCCACCTCATCACTACCTCTCTTGTCAATCAAACGTCCTTAAATTCCAAACACATATCCATCAATTATTACCGTACCATCTCTATAAAACAGCCACTCTTTTCTCCACCATACCACCAAGCCTACATCTTACAAATAACAAATCCTCAGCGGCCAATCACATCCGCACTACCTCGTTCATCAATCAAACATCTTTGGTCTATATATACAAAACATTAAACAGTTCAAATACAATTACCTCTTACCTTATCAATCAAACATCTTTGGTGTATATATACAGAACACAAGACAATTCAAATACAGTTACCTAATACCATCACTCTTTTCTCCACCATACCACCAAGTCTACCCAATACCATCACTCTCTTTTTAAAATTACAATGACTACCTCCCTCTTAGCTCACATACAATTAATACACTTACCATCAACACTTTTATGTCAAATACAAATATCACTCAACAACTTTCAACCTACATCATTAACTATCTTTCTCCACTCTCTGTCATTTTCTGACTCTCTTTAATTAGCTTTCTACTTCTCGTTAATACACCCTCCTCCATATTGTCTTTCTTCCCCAAAAGTTATTTTAGACTCATGCTTCTTCCCTTCCTCAAAGCCTCCACTTCGCTAGGTGTCTTGTTTATCTCATTCTGTCTTGCGAGGCGCTGCGTCGATTCTCTCACAAAATTTATTGTCTCTTCCGTTGACTACTCGAGTCTCTCCAACAGAGTTCGGACCGGAGATGCCACAGAGCTTGATTATATACTAAAACCACTCGTCACACCACCTACTATTGCCCTCTTTTCCAAGCCAACCCAATCTTCTCCGGGACTGCTCCCTGATGCCCGTCATTTTCCCACGTGCACTTCCTCATCTGCACTCGTTTCGTCCTTATTTAAATCCTCCATAGACAAAAGTTTCGCCACTCCCCACTTTCGGGTCCATTTTCCATTGGATACCACCAGTACTTGGCCCTAATATGAGCTCTCAACCCTTGCACTCTTGGTCTAATCATATGTTTCTTCAAAACTTTGAAATTTATATTCCCATCTCTACCCCAGTCTTTCTTAACCCACATTTTTTCTTCCCGTAGGTTTCCGATATTTCTGATTACTATATCTGCCATCAGTGAGCATAGCAACGTGACCTTTATAGGTCTGCACCCCCTCAGCCTTCCCATCCGCTTCACGTCATCTATATCGACCTCACTGAAGTTGATTTCCATTTTTGTTGTTATCACATCTACCACCTTGTATATTATGTATGTCCACTTTAGACTCTATCTTCTATTCTGGTACTCCATAAATAAAAATGGCTTTCTTCATGCTTTCATGTCTGTGGGTTTCAACTTTCTTCTGTCCAACTCGTTGGCTGAATGGTCAGCGTACTGGCCTTCGGTTCAGAGGGTCCCGGGTTCGATTCCCGGCCAGGTCGGGGATTTTAACCTTCATTGGTTAATTCCAGTGGCCCGGGGACTGGGTGTTTGTGCTGTCCCCAACATCCCTGCAACTAATGCACCACACATAACACTATCCTCCACCACAATAACACGCAGTTACCTACACATGGCAGATGCCGCCCATCCTCATCGGAGGGTCTGCCTTGCAAGGGCTGCAATCGGCTAGAAATAGCCACACGAAATTTAAAAAACTTTCTTCAAATTCTCCACCTCCTCTTCCATGCTTTTTTAATTTTCTCCTTTAGAAAAACTACCTCTCCCTCACTGCTTTCCATTTTGCCTTTGACTTCATTAGTGTTTTCCTGGATCCACCGTCTCGCCCTTTCATGCTACTTGACTTGCTCTTGTATCATCCGTTTTAACTGCTCAAACGGATAGAGTTCCTCTATAACCTCTTTAACCACTGTCCTTATTACTTCAACGTCCTCGCAATTCATGTTGCCACTGCTCTGCGGGCTTGGATTTACTTCCACTCCGATATCCAGCAGGACAGTGACCACCGCTACCACGATCAGCATCTCGCCTTTTAATCTCATCCCTAATCTAGCTTCCTTACTTTTGGCTGTTTCGTTCGTCTTGCTTCCCTACCATCTACCTATAATGGCTAGTGTCGTGCATTGTTCGAACTTCAGATGGGTGACCAAGACAGAACATCGTGTGCCTAGCTGCATATGCAACCAGTATCACGCATGAGTGGAGCGTGTAAGCTAAAATGCCCGAGTTTGCTCCAATTCGTTCGACAGGTCATGTTCGGAGCGAAGCTTGCTGACTAGGAAGGATGACCTTGCTTGCTTTACTGACGTTGTAAGCAATGTGTATTTTCCAGATATAGGGAATCCCTTGTTTACATACAGCGAAGCCCGGGAATTCGGAGCTATAAAAGGAGCTATAAAGGGAATGGTTGAGTTACCCTTTTGTTTTGAGCTGAAGTTCACCATGGCACGTGAATCGACGGACTGCGTTATGACTAAAATTCAAAGCAGTGAATATAAACTAATCAAGAGAGATGGGCTCAGTTCTGATGTTTGGAAGAAGTTCCTGCTTGTGGTCACTGCAGACAGTCAGCAGACAGGGTATGTTTCCTGTGAAATGTGCAATGCAGTGTTAACATAATAAACCCGGTACAACTCATTTAAAAAGAAACACGTTTGCTAATTTAATGATGGCTTTTCTCGCCAAGTATTGCCCGACATTACAAAGCAAACCGTAAGTAGCGCGTGTGATTTCATGTGTGCCAAAGATTTCCGACCGTTTAACACTGTTGCCGGAGAAGGTTTTAAAGAATTAGGGCAAGAACTGATTAATATCGGTGATAATTTTGCAAAAGTAGATATTGTTGATCTGTTACCGCATCCTTCAACCATCAGTAGAAACGTCCAAGCAAAGGCAGATGAACTACGAAGCGAAATAATGCCGCTGATTATTTCTGCTATGCACGGCAAATGTTGCTCGGCTACTGTTGATATGTGGACTGACCAATACAACCAAACCCATTATCTCACGCTGACTACGCAATAAATAGACAGAGAGTGGAAGCTGATCAGTAACGTAGTTTTTACTACAAAATTTCCAACTACAAAGAAAACGAGTGCAAGTATAATTGAGGAAGTTCACGAAAGAATGCCCGAGTTAAACATTCCTCAGTGTGATTATGAAGACATGTTTTTTGTAACAGATCAGGGTTCAAACATAAAGACAGCTTTCGAAGAACATAGATTGTGCCTTGTGCTGCTCACTGCATAAATACAGCACTTGCGCACGTATCCGATGACACGAGATTTCTTATGAAAGATGCTTCAGTATCTGCAAACACAATAAACGCCACAAAGGCAGTAGTGAAGTACCTGGAAAAAAGCGGTCTTGCTGCCCAGCTTCAAACAACGGTACAGCAAGAAGTAATGACGACGTGGAATAGTATTTATACGATGTTACAGTCTGCTTTTAAGCAGGAGGAATACACGTGGCAGCACGTGAAATTCATTAACCATTTCTCCGACATGAGCGATATTTACTACATTATTTTCCAGTATTGCTTACCTATATATATACGAGGCCGCCCGAGTTCAGTATTGTAGAATCACAGTCTAAAAATACGAGTTCAACTATTGACAGGTACATGCCCAGTCGTAAGTCCACCAACGAGGCAAAAGCGAATGTTTCGATAGATAAAGGTGCGCGAGACAAACAACAGAGTACGGCTAAACAAGAACGAGGGGAAGCGAGCACGTCCACCTGTGCCAGAGACAGGCGTGAAGAAGCGAGTATGAAGGGGCAAGTTCGAACGAACGTAGCTCGCCTCGCCTATGAGAAGCGAGGCTCGGTCATAGCCATACTCGCCAAATATGAACCGAGCATAGAACGTGTTTTGCACGACACTAATAATGGCCCTCTATTGTTCAACGCTGATCATCTTCTTTGTAACAATCGGTTCGATCTGACCGCTCCTCACACCTACTGCGCTCACCCGGCACACTCCGCACAACACGTCTGTTCTCTCCGCTCGCCTTTGTTAGACTGGAGAAAACATGTTTATTTATTTTGAAAGGAGATACCAAATAACGATTTTCACGTCTGTAATATCTTCAGTTTTTTATATATATGTATCCACATAAGAGGGTTTCAACCCCTTTATCTCTTACTAGCAGATCCCCGCGGCTTCGCTCGCGTGGATTTCTTAATATAATAAAAGTAATCGTTAATCGGTACTGTACTAAGACATTATCTGAAAACCCCTAAAGTATAAACGTTCACCGGCAAATTGAGTTTCATTTACCCCGGAAACTCCTTGTAAACCACGTTTTTGTTATTGCCTTTTGGGGCTAAAATGGTCATGCAACATAGAACTGTACATATGAGAAACAGTCTTCTGTCAAATTGAAAAAAAAATGTCTATTTTTAAAGGAGATTCCAAATATTTACATCCACATCGTAACATTTTCAGTTTTTGAGATAGGCTATAAGAATCACCAGAAAAAATGTAACCCCTTTATCAGTCCTTCCCATTTTCCGAAAACAAAAAGAAATGCATGTTCCTTTACTTTTAAAGGAGATTCCAAATACTAATTTTCGCGTCTGTAACATCATTTTGTGAGATATAATCATCCTCGTTAAAATTATTCACTTCTTTTTTCACTTCTTCCCCCCCCCCCCCCCGTTAAGTGCCTTTTCCGAAAACAAAAAGTACATGCTCCTGTATTTTTAAAGGACTTTCCAAATACCAAGTTTCATGTATGTAAAATGTTAAGTTTTTGAGATATACTGCAGATATACCGGTACTGATTTTCAAAATTCACCCACTTTTTCAATTCTTTTCAACCCCTTAATTGGATTTCCCGAAAACAAGGAAGTTTCTTTATTTTTAAAGGAGATTCAAAATACAATACCATCTTTCACGTCTGTAACATCTTCAGTTTTTTAGATATAAGCATCCTCATAAAATGAATTAAACTTTTTTCCCTTTTTCCACCCCCTCTCCCTTAAATATACTTTCAGAAAAAAAATGTGTTTCTTTATTTCTAAAGGAGATAAAAAATACCAACTTTCACATCTGTAACATCTTCTGAGATACAAGTATCCTCTTAAACAGAATTCAACTCCTTCTTTACTTATTTTCACCCCTCCCCACCAAGTCGATTTTCCTAAAACAACAAAAAATACGTGTATATTTTATACGAGATTCCAGATACCAACTTCCACGTCTGTAACATCTTTTAGAGATATAAGTATCCTCATACAAATAATTCAACGAATATTTCAATTCTTTCTCCCCGTAAGTGGATTTCCGAAAACAAAAGAAGGTGTGTTTCTTTATTTTTAAAGGAGATTCCAAATACCAATTTTCACGTCTGTAACATCTTTTCTTTTGAGATATAAGTACCCTCACATAAAGATATTAACTCCTTTTTTACCCCACCCCCGTTAAGTTGATTCACCCCAAAAATGCGTGTTTATTTTTAAAGTAGTTTCCAAACACCAATTTTCACGTCTATACCCATCAGTTTTTGTCACATAAGTATCCATATAAAATAATTCAATTTTTCACTTCCTTTCACCCTCCCTCCTTAAGTGAATTTTCCTGGAACAAAAATACGTGTTTATTTATAAAGGAGCTTCTAAATACCAATTATCACGGCTGAAACATCTTCAGTTTTCGAGATATGTGACCTCATAAGAGGAATTCAATTCCTTTTCACCCCCTGCGCCAAGTGTATTTTCCCCCTAATATGCGCTTTTCTTTATTTTAAAGGAGATTCTGAATACCAGTTTTCACGTCTGCAACGTCTTTAGTTTTTGAGATATAAGTAGACTCACACAAATAATTTACCTAATTTTTCAATTTTTTCACCCCTGCTTAGGTGGATTTTCCGAAAACAAAAAAATATGCATTTCTTTATGAGATAATCACCAATTTTTACGTCTGTAACGTCTTCAGTTTTTGAGATATCAGCATCCAAATACAGAGAATTCAACCCACTTTTCAGTCCTTTCTATTCGCCCCTCCCCCCTCCCCAAGTGTTTTTTCCGAAAACAAAAAATACGCGTTTCCTATATTTGAAAGGGATTAAAAATACCAATTTTCACTTCTGTAACATGATACGTTTTTGAGATATAGTGTAGATATGCTCATTCTAAAAATTCACCCCCGTTTTTGTTCCCCTTAAGTGAATTTTCCGAAACAATTATCTATGTCTCTTTACTTTTACAGGGATTCCAAGTACCAGATTTCAAGTCTGTAACATGTCAAGTGTCTGAGATATATTGTAGGCCTAGATATATTTTTAAAATTTCCACCCCGTTTGTCACTCCCGTTCACCTCATATTCATTTGATTTTTCAAAAACAAAAGAATACGCGTTTCTTTATTTTTAAAGGAGATTCCAAATACCAATTTTCATGTGTGTAACATCTTCAATTTTTGAAATATAAGTATCCTCACAAAAGGTATTCAACCAATTTTCCCCCTTTTTTCAACCCCCTTAATAAGATTTTGCGAAAACAAAAAACACATGTTTCTTTTTTTTAAAGTAGTTTTCAAACACCAATTTTCACGTCTGTACCCACCCCCATTTAAGTGTATTTCCGAAAACAATTATACCAAATTTCACGTCTGTAAACTTTTAAGTTTTTGACATATAAATATCCTCATTTAAAATGTAAGCCCCCTTTTCACCCAACTTAGCAACAAAAAAATTACGTGTTTCTTTATTTTTAAAGGAGATTCTTAATGCCAAATTTTACATCTGGTAAACTTTTAAAGTTTTGAGATATAGATACACTAATTTTAAAAATTTCTAAAAATTCACTTCCAATTGTCACTCTTGTTTAACCCCCATTAACTGGATTTTCCAAAAAAAAACCATACGTGTTTCTTTATTTTTAAAGGAGATTCAAAATACCAATTTTCAGGTCTGTAATATCTTCAGTTTCTGAGATATAAGTGTACCGGGAGGTACACCTCTACGCCGCACTTTTAAATCTTGCGCCAATAAAACCTCCTCTACAGGAGAAACTCGGAACTTAAAACTGGACCAATTAATAAATTTTCTCAGAAGATGTCACTACCGTAAAAAAGTTTCCTGAACTGTGTGAACTACTTGTTTTGTTTTCCATTCAGCAAGAAGTTTGGACATTTTCTCATAGAGGTCACTACAAAACTATGATCATCCACCCTGGCGCGAAATGAAAGAACCTTTCAGAAGAAATTTTGTTTTCATAAGTTTTTCCTTTACTAAATTTAGTTCATTCATTTTTGGGTTGGCAATATTTATCCTGTTTTTCTGCCTGTTTCGATTTTAACCAATCAAGAATTTCTGTAATTAATTTCCTACCAATCACAGGTTTCTTCTTCGATTTAATGTGTAACTTTAAGCAACCCAATAACATTTAGTGGGTGTGGCTGTTTTATTCATGAAAGGTCTCGAACTTTCCCCGAGGGTATATAAACTGCTGATTTTCAAGTCTCCTGTCCATTTGATCAACGTCTATCTAAGTGTGTGGATGTGAAGCAGGATTCGGGAGGTGCCTCTTTCATCAGGCAGCAGGTCTTCAGTAAGGTAATGGCCGTTTAACATATTTATTTCTTGCTAGCTCAGCAGTTTAACCCGCGGGAAAGGTCCGAAACCTTTACAATGTAACCTATCTTTCCAACATGTAATTTTTTGCCGTTTTATGTAAAAACTTCATAAAATCTGTAAGTGTAATTCGGGGATAGAGAGTGATTTACCCTCTCGAGCTCCCCTTCATTTTGGTTTGAGGTGACTACGTTTTGGTAACTGGTTCTCTTCCTTAATGTTTTACATCTCTTTCTTATACAGGTCACCTCCATAGTTTGGGAATAGCCCCTGTGTCATCGGCCTAGTGCCTTTTTAGGTTTTAAGAATGGATGTGTAGGAGCGCAAATACACGCCTCCATTCCTTTTGGTATTTTGGGCCATTTACTTAACCTGTCCTTTTTCTGCTAAGGCCCAGTAGGTTGGGTACAAGATACCCCCGTTTCATTTTTGTAAGTGGTGCCTTAATGGCAAGTAATTGTAAAGTCTACTATTGCCTTGAAGAGGCTTGAAAAACGGAGAGCATGTCAGCTCTTTTCTTGTATTGTAAAAGTGCCTCTGGGAGGCCTGATATTGTAATTGGGAGCAAGCGCTCCATGTATCAGGGGTTTTCTGCCCTTTTGAACAAGTTGTTCCTTGGTTAAAGTTGAACTAGGAGCTCAAAAGTTGTAAAGCTAGGGGCTGGTAGCCCAAGGGTGTCTAGAATTTGAAATCTTGGATTTTTCTAAGCCTTGTTTTTTAATTGCTATATCGTGGTTATACCACCTAGTGACAACTTGTTAAATTTTGTTATTCATGCTTGTTAAAACTCAGAAAATATAACCTTTGTTAAAGTTTTAATTTAACTTTGATTTGGTAGTTAGACCCATTCACCCCGGCACCTTCTTTCACCTCTGCTGATCCACCAAACCACAGTAACAATAAGTATCCTCATTAAAGGCATTCAACCCATTTACACCCTTTTCACCCCTCCTAGTGAGATTTTACGAAAACAAAAAAATACGAGTTTCTTTATTTTTATAGGAGAATCTAAATACCAATGTTTACATCTGTAAACTTTTAAAGTTTCGTTGTATAGTGCGCCCTGGTGGGGGTGTGATAAGCGTCATGCAATTATAATTAGTTATGGAGGAATATATATTTCATTTTCAGAAGCGAGAAGATCGTACTGTACATACAGTAAGATCAGGCCAGGCCGAGATGGTGTGGTGAAACATGCACAGAATATTGTCTCCACTGAGATTAACCAACACAATGAACGGCAGAATTAGAATTCTCAGAAATTGTGACGAGGGGGAAAGAGAGAGGCACGAGTTGTTGACTAGTTGCGGAAGGTTTTCATAGCCCCGGGCAGTCTAGGTAGTGGCAATAGCGCAGAGAGCCGTGTGCAAATTTCTGAGAAATGATGGCGGGGTATCTCCATGTACTAGCGGGAGTTGAACGCGGGGTTGGCACTGGAAGAAAAAAATATGAGCCTTCCCGGTCACGTGATTTAGGTGGGCCAATGGAAAAATTCACTTGACCAAAGCAAGGCGACAACTTCGTATTGTAAGAAGCACTAGCGAGACTAACTCCGTGGATTAAACTGATAGGAGGAAGTGCGTTATCTATTCAGAATAAGGTGGAATTTAGGAGCCTTACTATATTATAAAACTTATAAAAAGTTAATAATTGCGGGAGATTGCATGGTGTAATTCTGAGAATTCATGGACGCTATTCGTTGATTGGCTGGAGGCAAAGGACGCCACAAAAGAGCGCGAAATTCCGAGCCGGGATACGGCAGCTAAATTCGCGAATATATCCATTACCAGCGAACGATAATAGTTGAGAATTGGTATAGAGCATTTGAGAACATAATTACATCATTGGATCACATATTTAAGCCACGGGCCGAACCGCAAATTGTCGTATGAGGGTATCGGAACTGTGCGTCCCAAGATGACCTCCGTTGAACTCGGAAGAGAAGGGATACGAGTATAAATATGAGGTCGTGGACAAGGACTGGCAACTACTTTTGACAAAACGTTCGAGCGGATACCACGCCTGGGGTGCGTGACAACTTCTGATATTTTGTTCGAGCCGTGATTACGCCAGGTGTGCGTGTGTGTACTTACTCGTGGAGTAGGGTTCGAAGTATTATATTGTTACATAGTACAGTGATTCGTAACGTGATGTAGCTCATATTACAGTCTTGAGCAGTATACTAGTATGAAGTGTGTCACATAGACAGGACTCGGTAAAGCATAACTTACGGAGTGTGAGATTCTACCAACAGATTAGGAAGTGCGTTACGTGAGAACGGTCACGAGTGTTTATGTCACATAGTAAACAGTCGATTCTAAACTGATACCTGGTCAGCTACACGAACGTGAGACGGGGAATTCAAGTGCGCGCACGGGCCGTTGTATAGGGGATCCCGAGATATCCCATGTTCCTAGTGTCCGGGAAAGGAATGAAGAATGTATATCTACATTAAGTGGGCTAGATACAAGGCCGAGAGTGTAAAATTTGTGAGTAGAATTTAGGGTGGAAATTATTCCAAAGTGCAACAGTTAAATTATTTGTTTTTATTCAAAATGTGTAAAGTTGAAAAGGGTCAAGGATTAATTCTTCAAGCTGGCATGAATATCAGTGGAATGCAGGGCTAAAGACTGGACGGGGCCTGTGCTTCTCGTCCGGTTTTAGCAGACTACAATGGCAGAGATGAGTAACCTTTTAAAATATTTGTAGATTGCTATCGTTAGGGGGAGGAAATCATATTAATTTATCATGGTGACTTGATTGTGAAACGAGCCGTTTCCGGCTCGTATAAATTCAAAGATAGATAGACAAAGGGACAAATTAATATGTACATGATTAGATCGAGCACTCATCATAATTTTGATTATTAAGTAGAGTATAGTAGGGTTGAGTTGTTCATTCAAGTGCTTGAGTTGTTTGATATGATATGGAGCACGTTTCACGTAAAGATAATGTTAATATTCATTTAGAAGTGCTTCCAAAGTGTTTTTCGGTTATTGGAACTTTTATAGATATTAAGGCATGTTGTTAAGATAATTCAGAGGTAGGATTGCCAAGTGATTTAAATTGTTGTGGGACGGAATGAAGTCCATTGATTTGTTTGTAAATATCGCGAAGTTCGCCAGTGGACAAAATAATAATAATCAGTACAAGTGTTGAAGTAGTACTTTAACATTTGGTAATGTGAAAAGGCGTGTTTAATAATAATCTTTGAGAATAAAGGCACGGGCCTAGTTGGATAGAATGATTGCAAATTAAAGTAATTTAAATGTGGAGATCACATGTGCCGTGAATAATTATAATTGGTGCAGTGAATCCGGTTTTAACACTAATTTTTGATTTAACGTTTTGGACTCCATAATAATCATAAATAAATTGTGGTAGAAACGAGATAGGCACTTTTATAATATGGTCACGCTATGTTTGAGATCCAGAGGGATTTGAGCCAAAAGTTGAGATTTGGAGTTTTGTGGGACAGAAATCCGGCCCGAAATGAAAGTGAATTGTACTGATGTTGATGAAGAAATAGATGGATCTTAAGGCCCACATAGAGGTTGTATTTATATACCGGTGTATTGAGTGGCAGAATAGAGTCCACACACCGAGGGTTAATTAGTGAAAATGTTTTGAAGAGTTCCAATGGATAAATGGACTTCAAAATGGAAAAGGAAGGAATAATTTAACACTTGCAGAGACTGGAGGTATTTGCCCAATTGCGAGGTGTTATGGGATTTGAGAATTGTCTTAGGAGCATATGGTCTCCATGAATTAACGGCAGTACGAAAATAAGGTTGCGGGTTCGAACACTATTATGTCCCGACCGATGTGAATTCGGATCTTGGTGATTTCTGTTTGGGAGAGAACGTATGTGACTAAATTATAAAGATGGGGAATAAAAATAAAGATTCTCGAAAGAATAATAATAATAATAATAATAATAATAATAATAATAATAATAATAATAATAATAATAATTGTTACCGAGTTTTTGTGGTAGTTATGCGTGAAAGAAGGTGCGGGGTGGTGAACAGGTCTCAAGCTACTAAAGTAAAATTAATTTAAAATTTAACAAGGTTATATTTTCTTTTTTAAAACCAAGAAATAACAAGCATGGCAGGTACAAAGTAGCAAGTCCAAAGGGTAGTTACAATATTTACAAGATTTGGGCTTCGAGCCCTGAAAACACAATGCTTGGGCAATCAGCCCAATTTTACCCCAACACAAGTTTCAACAGAGGGGCAGAAAACCCCATTCATGCCTAGGAGCCCTTGCCCCAAATTACACTGAAAAGCCTCCACGAGGCATACAACACTCAATTTTCAAAAGAGCCACTCGCTCTCAAATTTAAGCCTCTCCCAGGCCACACCAAACTCCACCTTCAAGTTGTCCTCAACGGACATAAACACAGGGGTAAAATACCCAATCTACTGAGGTCTATTAAATGAAAAGAAGGTTACTTAAATGACCTCTAAAATAACAATTTGAGAGGAGGCGAACTTGCACTCCTAATACACTTTGATAAAGACCTACTTGGCACTAGGCCGTTAATACAAGGGCTAATCCCATACTAAAGAGGTGACTTAAGAAGAGAACAATTTGTTTTACGTTAACGAAGAATAGGTTGAGAAAAATAAGTTCACCTCAAAACAATATGAGTGGGAGCTCGAGAGGGTTAGCACTCTCTATCCCAGTATGTAGCTTTAAAAGAGAATATATAAAAGAGTAGTTACATTTAGGAAAAGGTTACATGGTGGAACGCTTAGAACCCGCCCCGAGAGTTAAACTGCTGAGCAAGCAAAGAAAGAAGTTATTAATCGGCCATTACCTTGTTGTTGACCGCTGCCGAGGAAAGAGGCGCTTCCCGCCTCCTGCTATGTACTTAATACACTGAAAGATGGAACTGAAGTGGCCCGGAGACCCTAAAATCAGCAGTTTAAATACTCTCGCGGAAGTTTCTAGGCGTTAGGGGAATGAGAACACCCTCCCACGAGGATTTTATTGGTTTATCCATAAACCCCCTACACAATACTAAGAAGAAACACATAATTGGTGGAAAATTAATTTAAGAAATTCGGGATAGGCTAGATTTAAAACAAGGGGAAAGAAGGGGTTAATATTGCCAACTTAACCAATGACTGAAAGAAATTTAGCGAAGAGCAAACATTTGAAATAAAAATTTCTCCAACAAAATAGTTCTTTGACTTCGCACTAGGGTGCACTATTGTTGATCTTCAGTAGTGTCCTCTAGAAGAGAAAGTTCACACTTCTTACTTCAAGCAAAACAAAAACACATCAAAAATGACACAGTTCAAAAACTCAAAATTTTCCACGTGGTGACATCTTTTGAGAAGGTAGCGAATTAATAGCGTATATAAAGTTCAGACTTCCTCCAGCAGAGGAGTTTCAACTGGCGCAAATTTTAAATTAGCGGCGTGGAGGTGTACCGCCCGGTACAATAATAATAATAATAATAATAATAATAATAATAATAATAATAATAATAATAATAATAATAATAATAATAATAATAATAATAATAATAATAATAATAATAATAATAATATTCCAAGTAAATCATATCTGGATTGATTAGTGCCAAAATAAATCGGAATTGTAAAAGGGGTTATGTGTTAAACATATCAAGAGTGGACTACCGTGTAACAGGCGAAATTAATTTTCTTTAAATTAATAATAATAATAATAAATATATTTTAAAAAACTACTTTTTTGAAGAAGAATTTACTTTGTTTTATATTTTGGACATAATAATGATGTTGGGAGTTGAAATGAAAAATTTGAGATTTTTTAATTAAAAATAATAATAATAATAATGAGAATATTTGAAGAAGGAGAAGAAGAATAATCAAAGAAGCTACTTTTATTTATTTCAGATGAAAATAAAAATCGCGAAAAGTTGAAATATTATTCCGAGGATGATTACGGGTTACGATAATCATGATCTCCACAAATAATAATAATAATAATAATAATAATAATAATAATAATAATAATAATAATAATAATAATAATAATAATAATATTTAATAAAATATTTTTTATTTTATTTATTTTTCTTATTATTTCGGATGCTGATGATGGACGATACTAGGGAAGTCAGCTGGCGAATTAACGTAATAATGTCAATTGGTTGTAAATAATAAGTTAAGTTAATATGTGTAAAATGAAGGCAAATCCCTACATCTGGACCATTAGGTTAGAGTCCCTTTGTCGTATTCCTTCAACTAACGATTAGCATATCTTGGTTAGGAACCCGGGGAGAGTTTGTAGTTTCCTGGGTTGGTCTCATCTCAATCAAAGTGGAGGCGGTAACATGGTCCATGTGATCGCGCCTACTTAACCAACAGGTAACTGGTCCATGATCAAATATGGTCATGGTGTTAACGAAGGTAAATCTGATACCTTCAGATATCAACGGTTCTACCACCCAAATGGAAGGGTGGTCAAAAGTGACAAATATTATGTAATCATTTTTCAGGAATAATTTGCCAAATTACCGGCAAATCAAGGGTCAACAGATTTTGATTGTGTGTAAAAATTAATTTGTTTACTTAAATAAAATGCTCCTTTAGCATTTGCAAGGAAACAGTTCCAGGTTCTTGTTCTTGTAGAATAATAAACCCTTGGTGACCGTTTAAATATCCGTCCCCATCCCTAGGATGGAGCCTTCATAATTTCCCTTTGATCTGAATATATATAATTTGTGTGTTTTATGATGAACCTTAAAGTTAAAGATTAGAGTGTCCCGTTCAACCCTGTAGTACTGATTGGATGGCGCCCTTACATTTAGTTTGAGATCTTATATCTCAAAATATTTTTTTATTGTCTATGAGTTGCGATAGATTCGGACCGTAACACTCCCTGAGATAAATGCTGGTTGGGACTCAGGCTTTGAGCGTGTACAATAGATATACTCATTTTAAAAATTCACCCCCATTTTCACCCCCTTAGCGACAGAATATCCAAAAATCCTCCCTTAGCGTGCACCTACATTGTAATATAAGTGTATCCTCAAAATGTCATTCCTTTATGTCCAGTAGTTTTGGCTCGGCGATGATGAATCAGTCAGTCAGTCAGTCAGTCAGTCAGTCAGTCAGTCAGTCAGGACAAGTTAGTTTATGTATATAAACGAGCAATTACCCGCGGCTTCGCTCGCGTGGATTTCGTAATGTGATCAAAGTAATCGTTCCTCGGCACTGTACTAAGACATTATCTGAAAATTCCTAAAGTATAAAAACTCACCCAAAAATGAGTTTCATTTACCCCAGAAATTCATTGTAAACCATGTTTGTGGTATAACCTTTTGGGGCTAAGGCGACTATGCGACGTAGAACTGTACATGTGAGAAACAGTCTTCTCTCAAGTTGAAGAAGTAAATACATAAATACACACCCCTATTCCCACATTTGTAACATTTTCAGTTTTTGAGATATACATAAGTATCTCCATAAAAACAATTCAACCCCTTGATCAGTCCTTCACTTACCCCCACCCCCATTTAAGTGTATACATTAAGCTGTTGTTGAGCCTTACCCCTTTACCTGGTGTTTTGACATTGACAACAGCCCACCAATCTATTATTATTTTGATATATGAGGCTGTTTCTTTATAATATGGTAGCTTGCACTTTTCACCTAACACTTTCAGCCCTTCTTTAACATTGTCATTGAAAACTTGCAGAGCTAATTTTACATTCTTCCTTTCAAATGATGAAGGACTTAATGCTTTGAGAGACAGACCATAACCATATTTTATGAACTTTTCATGCTCAAGATCATATAATTTCTTAATTGTAAGAAAAGAAGCACACTGCACTGCCCTGTTATCTTCAAAATCAGGGAAGTTCATGCACATATTCTCATCCTTTCGATTTAACCAGTTATTGCGAATACATTTGAGCAAGTGAACACTATCAAACACAAAGAAAAGTGTCTGCTCTCATCAGCAGGATGCGGATAAACACATTTCAATTCATTTTCAGGTGAAAATATTTGCATGCATTTTCTGTTTACAGAACTATTATCATCAACAACACAAACAAATTTAAAGCCTGTTTGCTCTAATCCTACAATAACAGCACACCATGCAAATATTCTCCAGTAATTGATTTTACAGGTAGGTACGGTAATATGTGAGCTACTTCCTTAAAATTAGATAACAAACTTGAAACCATAAAACAATAAGCACCTGTTGCTAACTGCTCATCATTGAATGCTTTGTCAACAACATTACCACCTTTATAGTCCATTAATGGTTTAACATGAATTTCATCCATCATAAGCACAATGAACTTATCACCATCATTGCCAGAAAATTTATCCCTTATATACTTCAGAAAATTGTTATCATGCTGTTCTATTCTAGGATCTACTTTTAAAGAAGAAGAAAGCCTCCTGATGGTACATGGATGAGGGAGATACAATAAATTGAGATGTCTGAGGTATGCATAGCAATGGGGTGAAATGGACTGCAATATTGAAGATAAAATCAGAAAGGAAGGACTATAACTCCTCCTCTCGTGTGACCAAAGTGCACTGAATTTAAGTGGTCCTTTTAGTCTCGGTTCTAACATGCTGACTTGTTTTAAAAGGTATGCTGCTAAACCTAAAATGTCATTAGTGCTGTTTGCACTGTGAACCTCAGAACTTAACGTGTCAACTTTTTCAAGAAGCACTGAAATTTCATCCAGGTCCTTTACAGACTGTGGGAAATGAAAGTTACCGATACTGTCTAATTTGATGTTCTTATAGTATACACTTAACTCCAAAGTTTCATTGATAACTATAGAACTAATTATTTCAGGTTCAGGGTTCAACACAATTTTAACTATTACTATATTTACACCTTTGTGAAGTATGTCCCATGATTCACCTACATTCAGATTATTTAACTTGTCTTTCAGGTCAGTGAAATTAGAAAATGTTATTCTATTCTTGTGTAAATTATATTCTACTTCACTCTCCTCGATTGCTGCCTGGATATTTTCATTTTCTCTTCTTCTCTTCTCTTCAGGACCTTCTCGATACGTTTTTGAACTACTCAAATACGCTGGGCAATTTGGCAAGAGTGAAGGAACAGCACTGGGGATAAGTCATGGAACCTTCAGTGGTAGAGTTATAAGCTGTCCATCCTCAAAGTGAAACTCAGTATGTTTCCTTATTTCGGACGGATTAAAATGTAATTCACAAACCTGCAATTACAGACAATCAGTTAACCTAACTTGAACGAATTTCACCATGCATGTTAGAGGTTAGATCCCGTCTAACCTAATAGCCATTTTTTCAGATATCTTATACTACTATCTCTTGATTATATGAATATATGAACACAATATGAAATAAAACATTTGCGAATAAAAAATGCATAACCTAGTATCTAGTTACTTACCACTGAATACTTCGTTGGAACGAAATTCTCGCGCTTTATTGCTCATATCCATTTCTTTTTTAGATCTTAATCTTTCGGAAATCTCAAAATCTGTACTTTGCTATTGGCACTGTAGTTTCCCCTACAAATTAGGCACACAACATTTGTAGACCATTATTGTATTTTGTATGACAAAATTACGAATCACTTTCACAAGGCATTGCCTCAACAGTCCGCCATTTTCCTTTTAATCTCGACACCATGCACAGGCCTTATATGTAGGTGGTGTTGGGTCAGCCGTTCTGGTTATTACGTTAAATGTTTGATTTGTAATACATATACATAATGACTTGCGTAGCTATTGCTGGTAAACAGTCTAGTTGATAACGTATTTATTGTAGATATTGTAGTTTCTACGCTGAAGAAGAAGGATACTCTCATGCGACTAAGCATATCGCCTGAAGAACGCTTGATTGCGACACTACGACGCCTCATGTTTTAATTGCCAGAGACACGGCCGCTCTTTGTGCATTTCAATAAATTTGTCTAGCAGTGCCTTTGTCCACTCCATGCTTTCCTTACAAGAGGCTTGATCTGTGAGGCGAGGTCTTTCCGTTGAGGTGCTGACAACAGGTATCGCCTGTAGCAGATAACGCCTCACTGATCTCGCTCACTAAAGAGCAGACCTTGCCTGTTGGAACGCGTCACATAAAGGCGCGTCCAGACTTGCAACAGAACATCGTAACGCAACCGCGTCGCGCTCCTGTCTGGACGGTACTGCGTAACTTCGTCGCGCAACCTTAGCCCGCAACGTGAACGATTCGGAACGAGGTTCGCTGCGTTCCTCTGCTTGTCGGTTTTCCCGCGTGACATCAAAGAGCTGCGCGCGCGGATGTTACAGCAAGCTTGGACGTACACAGGACCTCGGCGCGTAACACGCATTTGCCTCTGTCTGCTTGATCAATAAACATGGAGTGGATCGAGCAGAACACACTGCATTTTATTGAAAAAAATGAAATGGCGTATGGCTTTTAGTGCCGGGAGTGTCCGAGGACAAGTTCGGCTCGCCAGGTGCAGGTCTTTTGATTTGACTCCCATAGGCGAACTGCGCGTCGTGATGAGGTTGAAATGATGATGAAGACGACACATACACCCAGTCCCCGTGCCAGGGGAATTAACCAATGATGGTTATAATTCCCGACCTTGCCGGGAATCGAACCCGTGACCCATGTGACCAAAAGCCAGCACGCTAACCATTGAGCCATGGAGCTGGACACTGCATTTTATTGAAATGTACAGAGCTAAGGAAATTTTGTGGCTAGCTGGCCATCCCAGTCATTTCAACAATAAGGAATGATGCATGGGAGGAACTGGCGACGGAACTGAACACAACGGCCTAGGAATGCCGGAAGAAAATGACGTCCTTGCTTTCTTGTTTCCGAAGGGAGAAAGGCAAAATAAAGAAGAGCATGGGAACAGGGTCAGGTGTGTATAAATAAAACTATGTAATATTACTTGTAAAATATGGCATCAACGGGCGAGTTGGCCGTGCGGTTTGGGGCCGCGCAGCTGTGAACTCGCATCCGGGAGATAGTGGTTTCGAACCCCACTGTCGGCAGCCCAGAAGATGGTTTTCTTTGGTTCCTCATTTTCACACCAGGCAAATGCTGGGGCTGTACCTTAATTAAGGCCACGGCCGCTTCCTTTCTATTCCTAGCCCTTTCCTAACCCATCGTCGCCATAAGACCTATCTGTGTCGGTGCAACGTAAAACAATTAGCAAATAATAATAATAATAATAATAATAATAATAATAATAATAATAATAATAATAATAATAATAATAATAATAATAATAATTGTTACGGGGTTACCCGTGGAATGCAGAGGTGAAAGAAGGTTCGGGCTGGAATGGGTCTATCCACAAAGCTGAGATATGAATTAAAATTGCATTAAAGGTTATAATTTCGAAAATATCAAAACTTAACAATTTTCACCAAAAATTTCGACAAATAACAACAAGTCAAATCAGGTACAAGACCAGGAAAGCCAAGATTTAGAGACAATTTAACAATCTGGGCCTCAAGCCCTAATTTTTACAATGTCTGAGCTCTCAGCTCACAACCACATATTTACCAAAGGGCAGAAAACCCGTAATAACATGGAGCACTTGCTCGAACCTTTGAATATCAAGCCTCTCTGAGGCACTTTTACCACAAATAAAAGAGCTGACCCGCTCTCAATGTCCTGAGCCTATCAAAGGCCACAACAGACTTTACCATTAACTGCCCTCAAGGCACACTTACAAAGAAACAGGGGTATCTTGTACCCAACCTACTGGGCCTTAGTAGAAAAATAACAGGTTAAGTTAATGGCCCAAAATGCAAAATGAATGGAGGCGAGAATTTGCACTCCTACATGAAACTTCTTAAAACCTACGAGGCACTAGGCCGATAAAACAGGGGCTATTCCCAAACAATGGAGGTGACTCGTATACAGAATAAATTTAACACATTAAGGAAGAGTAGAAAAACGGTTACGAAAACGTAGTCACCTCAAATCCAAAATGAAGGGGAGCTCGAGAGGGCAAAGCACTCTCTATCCCCGATTTACAGTTAAAGATATATGAAGTTTTTACAGAATTCTACATGTTTAAGAGATAGGTTACATGGTAAAGGTTTCTGACCTTCCCCGCGGGTTAAACTGCTGAGCTAGCAAGAAATAAAGATGTTAAGCGGCCATTACCTTATTGAAGACTGCTGCCTGAAGAAAGAGGCGCTTTCCGCCTCCTGCTACACGTCCAGACACTAAGTTAACTGTTGATGATGTAGCCGAGAGACAAGAAAATCAGCAGTTTTTATACCCTCGAGGAAAATTCGAGACCTTTCATAAATAAAACAGCCACACCCACAGGCTTTTATTGGCTGGCTAAAAGTTACACATCAAAATTGAAGAAGAAAGACACGATTGGTCAAAAAATAATTACAGAAATAATTGATTGGCTAACTTTAAAACTGGCGGAAAGAAAATATTAATATTGCCAACCCACAAATGAAAGAACGAAATTTTGTTATAGGAAAACTTATGAGTACAAAATATCTTCAAGAAAAGTTCCTTCACTTCGCACCAGGGTGCATAATTATAGTTTTTTAGTAGAGACATCTATAAGAGAATGTCCACATTTCTTGATCAATGGAAAACAAAACAAGTATTAACAGTATTAACTTCGTAATCACAAAATTTACTGTAGTGACATCTTCTGAGACACTAATGAGTTAATCCAGTTTTTAAAGTTCAGAGTTTCTCCTGTAGAGGAGTACTTCAAGGCGGAAAATTCAAATGTGCGGCGTAGAGGTGTACCAGCCGGTACAATAATAATAATAATAATAATAATAATAATAATAATAATAATAATAATAATAATAATAATAATAATAATAATAATAATAATAATAATAATAATATGGCATCAGACTTTAAATGCGACGACGCATTCTTAAGCTTTCCGCTTTAAACAGTGTGTACGGTACTATATTGCTATATTTGATATATGCTGCTGCAGCTATGTCCATCTTTCAAAACTGCACTGTCTCAACTGACTGAACGCCGGTAGGTTGGTTACGCGTTACGACCTGCGGCGCGGGGTAGAAAATTTACCTCGCAACCGCGGTGCGTAACATAGACCCGGTTAACCTTGGCGCGCGAGGTGGTTACGTTCAGAGTTGGCGCCCTTGTCTGCACCGGCCTTAAGGCTCGTCTTTCGTCTGTCTCACTTCCTTTCCGTGTATGGCTAGCTAGTCACAGTCAACTATTGGATATTTCCGATAATACGCTGATTGATGCCATCCTACTTCCCGGGCATGAATAAGCTTCAATGACCTTGTGAGCAACCTTCACACGAAAGCTGATCAAGATAAAACACGAATATCTACTTTGGGAATTTTGAGATAACATTATTTAAAATAATCTCATTATATGTCAAAGTAGCACATTTTATCGCATTTGTCTCAGTATATTACGCTTATTATGCGGGTTCTTATTTTTATCATAATAACAGCTGGTAGCTTAATAAGTGACTTTACCGAGCTCAATAGCTGCAGTCGCTTAAGTGCGGCCAGTATCCAGTATTCGGGAGATAGTGGGTTCGAACCTCACTATCGGCAGCCCTGAAGATGGTTTTCCGTGGTTTCCCATTTTCACACCAGGCAAATACTTGGGCTGTACCTTAATTAAGGCTACGGCCGCTTCCTTCCTCTTCCTCGGCCTTTCCTATCCCATCGTCGCCGTAAGACCTATCTGTGTCGGTGCGACGTAAAACAAATAGCAAAAAAAAAAAAAAAATTAGTGACATAATTGCTACGACGTTGGTGGTGATCATTGTTCTAAGCAGAAGTACAATTATATGACTAGAACCTCTTACTTCTACCCCCTGTGGGTGGAGGTGGTAGAATACATCCTCAGTATCTATTGCTTATCGTAGGAGGCGGCTAAAATGGGACCCTAGTGCCTCTCAACTTGAGTACGTGATTTGGGGACCATGGGACTCCTCAGTTGAGTCTGACATTACTTCCACTTGCTTGTGCATGTCCGCCTGTAGTTATTTCTTGATGGATGCAATAGCCTACCTTTACGAACATTTAATTTAATGTTTAGCATGATCTCTCATGCAGCATATCAATTACCTTCAGGCGATTTGAGGACTGGACAAGAGATCTACCAGATCATGATGAAATTGATCGACAAATAAATGCATGTCTGCAGGTTGACGACATAATTTACTTCATTGGTGGAGAAACAGCAGAAATCCATTTCCTCATTAAGCAAAGCAAGTGCTATGTATGCCAGCTATATTTGTCTCAAGTGTGAGCTTTCAGTTGTTCGGGGCTATTAGTAGGAGATATAGGGTCTAACCTAGGTCAAGAGAGGGTTAGTGACCTTGTTCTTATCCATAATAATAATAATAATTTAGTGTGGCTATTTCTAGCAGGGTGCAGACCTTGTAAGGCAGACCCTCCGATGATGGTGGGCGGTATCTGCCATGTGAAGGTAACTGCGTGTTATTGGGGTGGAGGATAGTGTTATGTGTGGTGTGTGAGTTGCAGGGATGTTGGGGACAGCACAAACACCCAGTCCCCGGGCCATTGGAATTAACCAATGAAGGTTAAAATCCCCGACCGGACCGGGAATCGAACCCGCGACCCTCTGAACTGAAGGCCAGTACGCTGACCATTCAGCCAGCGAGTCGGACGTTCTTATCTATAAAAAACATGTAAATAATTTGAAAATTGGCATTGTTTATATTTTGTTATTTATTATTAAATTCGTGTGATTATTTTTATGCATTATTTATGTATTTATTTCTTTAATTTATTTAAATGAGCAGTATAATTTATTGTTACTTCTCCTATGTAGGCCTATTATTTTTTGTTCACTGATATATTATTATGTTATGGAGATGTACTATTTTCTACATAAAGAACAACATTATGTTTTGTTATACTAATTTAAAACATTGGTATACAAATATAAATAGAGTTCCGTTTATCCGACATAAACGGGCCGGCGAAACGTTGGATTAGCGGCAATGTCGGTAGAGAAAGAGATAAAAACAATATCGTGAATGTTTGCATATGATGATACAATAACATTTTTAAAAAATGAACATAAAAGATGTTGATACAGGTTTGTATTTAAACGTATTCAAGCTCTTAGGCTTATTTAAACGTGACATTACCAACGTTTTGTCCTAGTGTGGCAGTGCGCTCGTCAGTTGGATTGCCACACCTAGACGCCTACGGCTACTGCACCGTTGAGACACCCCTAGCAACCCCCTAAGTAGGACAGCGCAGTGACGGTGCACTAGAGGAAGTGTGCATCTCCACTTGTATAAATGCCCGCCTTTGGCTTTTATATAAAAAATGAAGTTTCCAGAAGTAAAGCATAATTTAAATATTTGCAATCGATGGAATTAAATTGTGGTTGCCTTCTTGGTAAGTTACTACATTTTTGAGTTTTCTTTTAAAAACTGCTGCTCGTATGCCGACTATTTTTTCTCACCGCCATGTCACGCATTCTTTACAGAAGTAACATAGGTCCTATATGGCTGGATGTCGTCTTATTGCTCTACGTATTGCCGTTTCAAGGGATCTGAATCGCCGGACTGAGTACCTTGAACGGTAGAGAGCTCTCCTTCTGAGCCCAACTTGGCATTTTCGATCACGGCTTAGTCCGGTGGTATTTGAAGGTGCTCAAACACGTCAGCCTCGTGTCGGTAGATTTACTGGCACGTGAAAGAACTCCTGTTAAACAAAATGTCAGCATTTTGGCGTCTCCAAAAATCGTAAAAGTAGTTAGTGGGACGTAAAAACCAATAACATTATTATTACAAAGGGATCTGAATCCTTCATTGTTTGTTATTTTGGCACCATCTTGATCAAATACGTGTTCTTCCTCTTCTGCTTCTCTTTTACCGTTGATCTCAACGCCGACGCCTTCATCAATCCCTTCAACTGGTCATCAAGGGCAAACCTCTCACTGTCGCATCGCCAGCAAAGGCGCGCTGAGTACAATCTGGGCTAGGTACAGTATGAGTGTTGTGGGGAAGGAATGTACATATTGTGCCAATTCTTGTGTGTCATTTTCACCACTTTTTACGAACGTGTCGGTTAAGCGGGACTCTACGTGTTGTCAGATCTCTTCATTTACTTTATATAGAAATAGATATACTTGCATCGCCATCACTTTACAATGTATTTTAATATATATGTCTTGCAATATAATAAATGGTTTATTTATTTATTTATTTATTTATTTATTTATTTATTTATTTATTTATTTATTTATTTATTTATTTATTTATTTGACGCCTTAAAGAATCATGGCCTTCAGACGGGCTATAACGTTAAATATGATATCCGATATCCTCATACATCAGCTACCGGTTCTAGGTCTGCGTTCATGTCCTAAACGCGTCTCAAAGAAGTGGAATTTGACAGAAGTATTTGAATGATATCGGTCCCGCGGTTTAGGGGTAGTAAGCGAGTCAGCTTCCTACCTGGAGGCTGCAGGTTCGATTCCCAGCTAGGAGGGATTTTACCTGGGTCTGAAGTTCACTCAGCCTGTGTAAGACTAATATAAGCTACCTGACGGTGAGAAGCGACCTCGGTCTAGAGAACAAATAGCTATAGAGCTGGACTTATTAGTAGCCAAAGAACTTCAACAAACAGATGTCCATTTTATCTCATTCTATAGAATGTTGGAGGAACCGTACGAGGAACTAGTACAAATGACTGCTCATTCCTTTTCACAGAACACCACTAAGCGACAATACGAGTGCGGAGGAAAGAATATTAATCACTCCAGGGTAAGGGTTATTTTATATTTAATCACCCATTAAAGTTAAAGAGAAGTTGTAAAAAGTAAAGAACGTATTTTTAAAAACAAAACTTCTAGTTCGACGGTCAGAAAACTGGTTTGACAGTCAGTTCGAGGAAATTAGTTTTACATCACTTGGTAATTGTACCTTTAAATATTAATCTATAACTCTTCGCATTAGATACACCATATTTTTCAGGAATGCCTGAATTCAGAGTCTGAAAAACGTAGTTTTCTTTTCGAAGATACAGTATATAAACAATTGTTTTTAACGCGAATTCAACCCTTATTTAGTCTTGATTCGGAGAGCTACGTGGTCACTTCCCATCCGTGTAGCCGGTGTTGAACTTGTTTGTGTTGGGCGTATGACTAACTGTCTCGTAAAATTGACCTGACCTGTGAGGTTACAGTACTTCGAAACATTGCAAGAGATGCAGATCACGAAGACATTGTAGAAGGTTGTCGGGACATCAGTAAAATCGTAGATGCAGGAGAAAACGTACAAGGGGGAGTTGAAGTGTTACCAGTCTGATTCGATGCTATGTCATCAATAAGACTGAGAGTTCTTCGTTTGAATAACTTCAGTTGATGATCATTAAACTCTTCCAACTCCGGCATCAGACTCAGTAAAAACATTTTAAGGGCCTCTCTTCTGTTAATTTTGTCGCTACGTTGTACTGCAGTAGCATCAAGTCTGGCCCTTTTAGCTTTAAAATAATCGATAAAAGACTGAAGTGCGTCTGTTTCAGGTCTTTGCTTCGGAGTCACCTTTCTCTTTTGTTGAGGAAGAGGCGAGGACTTGACTGTCTTTCCAGCAATATTGTCAGCTTGTAGAGGTGCAGCAAAACTTTCTGGTAGTGGTGGCGGCGATAATGGTGGGGACTGCGTCAATAAATATCTGGTTTCTTGAAAACTACTTTGTTTATTTTCAGGATTGTTGAACGCCTCTGTTTCGTCTTGAAATACATCTTGGTACATCTCTTGATGCATCTGTGGCACATTACCAGTTGCAGGTGGATTTAAGGTCTTGATGAACGGTAGAGCAAATTGCATCGCCTCTGCTAAATAATATGCCCTTTTCTTCTTCGATCCAGTTCCAGTCGGAGAAGGCTTCATATGACGGATGAAAACAGTACGCAGATTCCTCCATTTTTCTTTGCACTCAGTCACTGAAAAAAACGTAAGACCTGTTAGTTGCTACTATCACCATTTCAGTAGGTTTTTAGAATAAACAAGATAGCACATATATATACATACAGAGTACTGCTTTACAAGGAATGACACATCATTTTTGGCTCACAAAAAATACGTAATGAACTAAACTGAGGACATTTATGCATTAACAATCTTGTTTTAGACAGCCTAAATAGACATTAAAAGGATATTTCCTGTTGGATGTTTATTTGATGGTTGGTGCTGTGATGTGTTGTGTGTGTAAAAAGGGGACTGTGTTGGGATAAACACAAACAGCCAGTCCCTGAGTCAGAGACATTGAAAAATGAAATGGCGTATGGCTTTTAGTGCCGGCAGTGTCCGAGGACTTGCTCGGCTCGCCAGGTGCAGGTTTTTGATTTGACGCCCATAGGCGGCCTGCGCATCGTGATGGGGATGAAATTATGATGGAGACGACATACATACACTCAGCCCCCCTCCCAGTGAAATTAACCAATGATGATTAAAATTTTCGACCCTGCCGGGAATCAAACACGGGACCCCTGTGACCAAAGGCCAGCACGCTAACCATTTAGTCATGGAGCCGGACAGAGGCAATTAACAAACGCGGTTAAAATCCCCTACCCGGGAAGGAATCAAACCCAGGGTCTTCTACACCGAAGGCCTCGACGCTGACCATTCAGCCAAGGAGCGGGACTTTGTATCAACTTCTACTTAAGTAAAGACACAGATTTCTTTGGTTTCCTTAGTATGGCTACGCCACGGTATACCAATAGACTAATATACAGTCCAGCGCACAACCCAGCTATACCTGAAATAGGGACTGACTGGGTTTCGATCAGTTCTGTTAAGCCGTTTTCCCGTAACGTAATGGACACAGATTTAACTGAACCTACTTTCGACTTTTGTATATGTAATCAAAGATTAAAAACTAAGTATTAGGCAAAAATCTGAAGTGTACACACAAAATTATGTATTTCAATATGTGCCTATAACTCTCTGTTGGCACGACATGAACTCTACGGGGCAAGGAACGCGGAGCGTACGCTTCAAATGTACAGGAGACAGACAGCGTTAGCTACCCAATACTGATACTGACAGCTACACAATAATATAAGCTATAAGGGGGGTATTATCACTTCAACATCAAGCTCGCCTGGTGGCCATAATCGTTAAAGGGTAAAGTCTATATGGTCTGATATCACTATTGACCTATCCAAGGCTTTTCACAGGGTAGGTCATGGGAGATTACAGACGAAAATGAGGACTATTCTTCTTCTTCTTCTACTACCGCTTTTTCCCACACCTTTGGGGTCGCGGGTGCGAACTGCGTCGCACATGTGGATTTGGCCTTGTTTTACGGTCGGATGCCCTTCCTGACGCCAACACTATATGGAGGGATGTAATCACTATTGCGTGTTTCTGTGGTGGTTGGTAGTGTGGTATGTTGTCAATATGAAGAGGAGAGTGTTGGGACGGACATATACACCCAGTCCGCGAGCCAAAAGAATTAATTAGAAGCGATTAAAATCCCTGATCAGCCCGGGAATCGAACCCGGGACCCTCTGAACGCTGACCATTCAGCCAACGAGTCGGACGAAAATGAGGACTATTGAATTAGACAAAGAGTGGTTGAATGGGTGGCTACATTTCTAGAAAAGAGAACTCAAAAAATTAGAGTAGTGAAGTGTTGTCTGATCCTGTAATGATCAAGACAGGGCAATATAACTGGACCTGTATGTTTTCTTATATGTGTGTGTGTGTGTGTGTGTGTGTGTGTGTGTGTGTGTGTGTGTGTGTGTGTGTGTGTGTGTGTGTGTGTGTGTGTGTGTGTGTGTGTGTGTGTGTGATATGAGTAAAGGTCTGCCTCCGTGGTGCCGGCCTCTCACCGCTGGGTTCCATGTTTCAAACCCCGGTTACTCCATATGAGGTTTGTGCTGGACAAAGCGGAGGCGGGCCAGGTTTTTCTCCGGGTACTCCGGTTTTTCCTGTCATCTTTCATTCCAGCAACACTCTCCAATATCATTTCATTTCATCTGTCAGTCACTAATCATTGCCCCAGAGGAGTGCGACAGGCTTCGGCAGCCGGCAGAATTCCTATTCTCGCAGCTAGATGGGGGATTCATTCATTACATTCCTGAGCCGGTCGAATGACTGGAAACAGGCTGTGGATTTTCATTTTCATTAGTAAAGAATTAGAATCACAGATAAGGCTTTTTGCAGATGATGTTATACTGTACAGCGTAGTAAATAAGTTACAGGATTTTGAGAGATTACAAAAAAGAGATGGACAGCGGACAATGGTATGATGGTGAAAGGCATGAAAAGTCAGGTGGTAATATTCACCAAAAGGAAAAATCCTCTCGGTTTTAATTACTGGGTTGATGGGGTGATAGTAGCCTATACCATGGGGATCACTGTAAGTACTTAGGTGTTAATATAAGGAATGATCTTCATTGGGATTAACGAAGTTGTAAAGAAAGGTCACAGATCTCTTCACATGGTTATGAGGGTACTTAGGGGTTGTAGTAAGGATGCAAAAGAGAGGGAGTACATGTCTTTGGTAAGGTCCCAGTTAAAGTATGGTTCCAGTGTATGGGACTCACCTCGAATACTTGATATGAGAACCGGAAAGGATCCGAAGAAAAGCAACGCGATTTGTTCTGGGTGCTTTTCGACAAAGGAGTAGTGTTACAAAAATGTTGCAAACTTTGGGCTGGGAAGACTTGGAAGTAAGGAAACGAGATGCTCGACTAAGAGGTATGTTCCGAGCTGTCAAGGGACAGATGGCGTGAAATGACATTAGTAGATGAATAAGCTTGAGCGGAACTTTTAAAAGTAGGAAAGATCATAATATGAAAATAAATTTGGAATTCAAGAGGACTAATTATGATAAATATTCATTTATAGGACGAGGAGTAGGAGATTGGAATAACTTATCAAGAGAAATGTTCGATGAATTTCCAAGAAAAGTCTAGTTAAAATCTGACAGGGAATCTGACACCTGGACGGCAGCCCTAAACGCAGATTGATTGATTGATTGATTGATTGATTGATCGTGGCCAGCTGATTTGAGTCCCATTGGTGGAAAACAGTTTCACTATCAGAATGTTGGCCGGCAGGGTAGGAGATCTGGTGGCATGCAATTTTCAATCACTAGATCGCGTGCCAGAAGCCTGGATTCAATTCCAAACCTTTCTACAGTGTTCGTATGGAGTGAAGGCATATGAGGCTGTTGATGGTAATTCATCCGTTGGATGGAGACGTTAATACTTGAGGAGACCCCTTGGTGTTATATGACGGGAGTAGGCTATGTACCGACACCGGGTTTCATCCTTCACTTACCTCATTATCATCATCCCATATACAAACGCGCAGGTCCCCCAAGGGAGTCAAATAGACCTGCGCCAAGCGAGCTGAGCATGTCCTCGGACACTCCCGGCACTAAAAGCCATACAATAAAATAATAGTGGATTCGAACCCCACTGTGGACAGCTCTGAAAATGGTTTACCGTGGTTTCCCATTTTCACACCAGGCAAATGCTGGAACTGTACCTAATTAAGGCCACGGTGTTTCCTTCCCACTCTTTGCCCTTCCCTATCCCTTCGCGCCATAATACCTATCTGTGTCGGTGAGACGTAAAGCAAGTTGTAAATAATAATAATAATAATAATAATAATAATAATAATAATAATAATAATAATAATAATAATAATAATAATAATAATAATAATCCGACAGAGGTATGTCTGCAAATCCAGTAGCTCAAGCATTATGTAATGATAAATATACAAACAATAATGTAGCATTTAGGTTGTAAACGCACTACTCTCTGCATATAGGCCTATTTGCTCATCAGTTTTCAGTGATTCCAAAAGCAACCTGGGCTTCTCAGTCTAATATACAGAAGGTTGTTGTGGCCAGCTGATAGTTGCCTCGCCACCGCCAGTAATGGGCACGTAAATGAAAAAAAGCTAAAAGTAAAAAATAGCATCATACAAAGTTATTCTAATCTTTACTATTATGATTCTAGCCGATGCACCGGCATGTTTTGCATGATGTTGCTTGAAAAGTCATTTAAATAATTATTTTACTTTAGTTTCATTCTGTTCCATTATTCAATAATAATAGCCTATTATTGAAAAATAAAAATAATAATATAATAATAATAATAATAATAATAATAATAAATATAATAATAATAATAACAATAATAATGGCGATAATGATGATGTATTTGTAATACCATAATTATTAAAATAAAGAAATACATACCTGTCATTTTGACTTCTTTTGCCACTTCACTCCAAGCCTTTTCTGTTCTATCTTTTATTGAGTAGCCTGACAACTGATAGTTGTACAGCTCAGGATGTTTTTCAACTTCTTCCACGAATTTGATGTTCGCGATTTGTTCATTCATATTGCGGCACCAACCACGAAACAGCCACTAACACGCAACTGTGGTTGCTTTGCAATCTGAATACGAAGTTCCAGGCTACCGTTCCCTGATTGATCACTAACGGCTGAAGTTTGGGACAGGTCGTATGCAATGGCCCTGTCAACTGCATGTGAACACGCTTGCGCGCAACTCTCACGCAACCTATTGCCAACTCTAGTTACTACCCAGTCAAGCCGTGTTTCATTACCAGGGCATGATAGTGAAGCATTATTGATCTGGTTATTGTTGTGAGGAGTGCGGAAAGTTTCTCAGCGAGGTGACGGACAAGAGGCTGTTTTTAAATACCGGTACATTAAGCTAAGCAAAAGCAAACTGGTCATCGTTACTCATGGGCTCATTTGCAGAGGGGTGCAGTTCCAGGTGGTCTGGGGGATCGGGGAGTTGGCGGACAGGGATTCCGAGTAAATATTTAAAATGTGAAGTCAGAAAAATGTTTTTAAGCTACTGTATTTCTTTAGTTAGAGTAAAATATGCCCACTTTACTTCACTTAATTGCAAATTATGTCGGTAATAGATTATATACTTATTTATTTACTTTTTTGTTAATCTGGTGTAAAAACGGATATATCTAGGAATAGAACGGTTCGCGAAATAATAGAGGCTATTTTCTGTTAGGTTATGATTAAGGATACCGGTACCATGGCCACAGTTTGGGAGTAGGCCTAATTGAGTAAAAGTAAGTAATCGGATTACTTGTAACGGTAACGATTACACTTTCAGTAATTTTTACTTGTAATCCTGGTCTAGAAAGCCAAGAATAACGGCCGAGAGGATTCGCCGTGCTGACCACACGACACCTCGTAAACTGCAGGCCTTCGGGCTGAGCAGCGGTCGCTTGGTAGGCCAAGGCCCTTCAAGGGTTGTAGTGTCATGGGGTTTGGTTTGGTTTTACTTGTAATCATTACTGTTTACAAAATATAATTATTATTTGTAATTTACTTCTTGAAATAAAATTGTATGGTTACATTCTAGTAAATGATAGTCCGGCTCCATGGCTAAATGGTTAGCGTGATGGCCTTTGGTCACAGGGATCCTGGGTTTGATTCCGGCAGGGTCGGAAATTTTAACCATAATTGGTTAATTCCTCTGACACTGGGTGTATGTATCGTGTTCATAATCATTTCATACTCATCACGATGCGCAGGTCGCCTACGGACTTCAAACCAAAAGACCTGCATCTGGCGAGCCGAACTTGTCCTCGGGCACTCCCGGCACTAAAAGCCATACGCCATTTCATTTCATTTCAGTAATTGATATACATCGCAAAGAAGCAGAAGCAGGGAAAACATAAATGATAAAGATAATGTTTTAAGTTCTACTGCAGCAGAACTAGTAGCTTCACAAGTTCTGGAACAGGTAGTTTCTTACCTCTCCAGTACTACAAAATATATCATATTCATCTCACCGATGTTTTTAAAATTAAACACAGGTATTCATTCAAAGCACTCCTCTAGGACATCTTTTCATAAAATGCAAGTACTCATTCTCTCAAACAACTCGAGGCTTAGCGATGAGAATGTTGAGAACAAATTGTTTTAGTTGTCAAGTAAATGGCAAATTATTTGAAACTCTACAAATCATTAACTAAAACAACAATGATGGGCAAAGATCATTTCAAAAGTTACAAGCTATCATGGTTGCATTGCATTGTTGGATGCGCTTGAGAACGGTTGGCTGTTGAGAGAGCTCTTGCATTATTGTAGTGATAAAGTAGTGAAAACCTATTGAAATAGCTAAATTTTGTGTATATCTGATTCATTTAGTGCTGTTTATATAGTGGTGTTTAGTGCTTGTTGGTAGAAATTGGGAGTAGTGGTATTCATTTAAATTTTGTAACAAGTAATTCAGTTGGTCTTCAGTAAATTACGTTTTCTAGGTTAAGTAAGCTAGCTAGGTGTACCTTGTTTCGAATTTAGGTTTAGGAAATACTCTAGGTAATAATATTAACTTTAAAAATATTTGTAAATATCTGTAGGTTCGTTGATTATACTTACAAAGGCAGATTATCATAAGGAATAGTACCGTAACTTCTGCAGAAACTTCTCCGGTATTTCGTATAGATATCTGTTCAAACTATCGCGAAGGTAATAATTTACTACATTAAAAAAAACACGATAGGCCTGTAAACTTCCATTTAAAAAGAAGTTAAAGAGATTACACGGTAATAGTTAGCAGTCGTATTGTTATTGATTATTGTCGCTCCTCATATTCAAATATTGCATTGTTGGCTACAGTCGTGAACAAAGGGTGTAGTGTAGTCAAGTAAATAAAAATCAGCTGACCTTGTATTCCATTCATTTGTACTTCTGAGTAGGTAGTTAAAGTATCCGTAATCTATATTTCGCTCCCTCGATTATATTTATGAGCATTGAGTATTTATGAGCGGTTGGCTAATAATAAATAAAGTTCATATATCCAAGAAATTGCAGTTCAAGTCCCTGGAGTAGTAGTAGTAGTTTTGATAGAAATATTTGAGAAATTACTGTAGACAACCTCGTGTTCTTCAGTAGGCCTAATTAAGGACACTTTCATTCTCCGTCCCGTGGAGTAGGGAAAATAATAGTAATCCACCAGCTGTAATAATCACATAACCACATTTCAGTAGAATTGTAGTGAAGATAAGGTATAATATATTAGATAGTATCTTGCCAGTTATATTCGTGTTTTTCTTCGTGTACGGCAATCCTTTCGATACTTAAGCATTTAACCAAACGCAGTGTAGTGCAGTGTAGATACATTGTAGTATAGATACAGTACATTTAGATAGTGCCGTATCTTGCCTGCTATATTCGTGTGTTATTTTTCGTGTGTATCTATTAGACCGTAATACTAATAATAATTTGTCTAAGCATTTAGCTTCGTTGTTAATCTTTGAGTACAGTAGTTCTTGCAAATTTCATTAACTTGTATATGTTGAATTTCTTTTTTATTGAATAAATTATATTTATACAACCTATTTTTCTTGCGGATATCTCCAGTCCAACCCACCTTTCTCATGAGCTAGGTGATAGCAAGTGCAACCCATACTCCTTCCCCCATTATGGTGCCTATGTTCGTCAAGGTCGTTTACTTAGACAGCCAACCAGTGGAAGAAGCAGCGTGCGATTTTAAGAGGGAGATGGACGAGGATTTCTTCCCTTCTGTCTCGAACTATTCCACCCTCCGGTTATAAACGAGCCATCCTAACCGGGGATATTTTTTTAAAATGTAGAATTCTTACTATTAAAAGCTGAAAACAGTGCCATGCATTCAAATGTCTCGGACCAAATATTCATTCTCTCATTGTTGGCTGAGTCTGATCCGATTGTTGTACGGGAGAAGTAGCAACTGAGTGCGAATTAACTGGGGGAGAGAGTATTTTCTGGCTGGTAAAATTATTTTCTTTCCTACAGATTGTATTTACTATTTATTATTACCAGGGATTGTGAATTAAAGATCAGTGATAAATATCAAGATGATTCTGCAAACACAGAAACTATTAAAGAAAAAACAGGAATACCGTACTTAGGTATATAATTAATTAAAGAAGTTATTCAACATAATTCAAATAGTGCTTGTGTCTGAGGGAGAGTATGAAAAATGATTGTAAGTATAATGAATGGCACGATACACTGACCAAGCAAAGGGACAAAATGTATATTCAGACACTATCGACTCTGATATTTGTATCAGAAATGGGACTTAAGAAGACACTCCAGTAAAATGGTTTGCAACTGACTGGATAAAAGAAGAAATCAAAACTGTGCTATGTCTCATAGAAAGGGCAATTCAAGGGCATCATCTTTCATGCATACATACATACATACGCATTTTTATTTACAAAACAGTTGAAGGTTGCCACAATATCCAACGAAACAAATGAAATTACAATTTTGGTTTACAATTATTTTGTTGATAACATTATTCTCATAAATGCCTTTAAATTAAAAGAGTTATGACGCGTACGGTACCAATGATTTCTCAGTAATGAAATGGAACCTCGTAAAGCTAACATAGACATACATACATACTGCAGCTGTCCAGGGGTCCAGAGCAGAGTTTAATTATCGTAGTTCACAAATTCGATGAATGAATGGAATATGTTAGGTGAGATCTTCGAAAACTACCCCCGGCATCGAAATCCATCCTCCCTACTTTCACATTTACCGCGGCTGAGCTCGAGAGCAAATGGATCAATGGTCTGTTCGCTATGAAATGGGCACTAAATTAATTACGGTATCTAGAAAGTAGGGGAATCCAATATGAAAGGAATACGACTTTCACTACTAAATAAGAAGAATGGTGTTCCATACTTTAAAAACACAACCTTTAATAAACTCAGAAAAACACATACGGATATGATCTTACATAAAAGAAATCGTGACTTAAATGTCTCTTCAGTCTCTATCTGAACTGCATCTTTGCACTTCCTACTAATAACGTTATCGAAGAGGCGTCCCCCTTCGCTAACACTTATTACACTAGTGTCCAAAAGTTAAGCATAAGTTACTAGTAAGCAGAGCACATCGCAAATCGCACGACATATGCACATACCAGCCTTACGTGTTCGCTCTTTATAGGAAAGGAATGTTCCCTGCTTTGACAGCGACGTAACCGCATGGTAAACACAGCCAGTGCCTGCGCCCCATATTCCCACAGTTTTGTTTGCCCTGTTATAGTGTGCAGAATGTAGCCTCGTGGTGAATGTAACAACATAATGGCACAATGACGCGATTTGGACCCCGTTTTGCAGGGTAGAATACTCGGCCGCCTGGAAGCAGGCCAGGCACAGACCGAAGTCACAGTATACTTGAATGGGCCACAAAAAGTGATTTCCAGGCTTTGAAGACGATTTAGAGACACATGAGATGCTAGTCGTAGGCCAGTACCAGGTCGACCAAGGGTAACCACCCCACAGCAGGACCAATATCTGGGCTTAACTGCCCGACGAAATCGGAGTGCACCTGCAAGACAATATTGTAATAACTAAATTTAGTATTTCCCTTTCATTCAATAATTTTTCGACTATGTTCGATTCATAGCCAGGTCAGAGATGTTTCATGGTATCCACTGCCTGTCTATCCCCCGTAGTGACTAAAAGGGTAAAATCATTTTATTTTATAAGCAAGATGAGTTATCAAGACAACATATGAAAACACTTCCGGTCCCTCTTCGCTCCCTCTACCCACACACAGCTAAAAAGAGGAGTTAACCAGTTCCTTTTGCAACGAGGTCAGCGCTGTCCGAGCCATTCAGCGTAACAGACTAAGTATACACTGACTTAGCAAATCTCATGGGATAGTCGCCTAACAGCGTGTGGGGCCTCCTCCTCTGTCCCTGCGAACTGCAGTGAGACGCAGTGGAAGTGAGGCGACAAGTCCCTGATAGTCCTCTGGACGCAGCTGACACTAAATCGTTTGCAGAGCGGCCGCCAATGCTGGTATGTTCGTGGGTGCAGGATCCATGGCACGGAGCCTGCGTTCCAGGATATCACAGATATGCTCCATAGGGTTCATATTGCGGCTCCTGGGTGACCATGGCAGTCGTTGGACCTCCGCTGCATGTTCCTGGAACAATTCCCGGGCGACGTGGGAGCAATGTGGCAGCGCGTTATCATATTGAAACACCGCAGAACCGTCTGGGCGCTGAAAGGCCATAAATGGGTGGAGATGGCCTCCGAGCAGCTCAACATACCGCGTACCCATTCAAAGTGTCTTCCAGAACAACTACGGGGCCCATTCCATACCAGGAAAATGCACCCCAGACCATAACAGAGACACCAGCGCCCTGGACCACACCTTCGAGGCAGGCGGGATCCATCGCTTCATGTGGTCTGCGCCATACACGGTGCCTCCCATCAGCATGGTGCAGTTGAAATCGTGATTCGTCCGACCATATCACGTTACGCCATTGTTCCAGTGTCCATCCCTGGTGACTGGCGACAAATGCGCGTCGTTGTGCCCGATGACGGTGGGTTAACAGTGGCACTCGTGTGCGGCGCCGGCTCCCATACCCCATAGAACCCATGTTCCTACGGATTGTCCACTGGGAGACGTGTCTAACACGGCCTGTGTTGAATTTAGCCGTGATTTGTTGCACGGTTGCCCGTCTGTCACTATTGACAATCCGTCTCAGATGTCGCCGGTCACGGTCATCGAGGGTGGCTGGACGGCCGGTCGTTCGTCTGTTGTTGATGGTGACACCCGCATTCAACCATTCACAATACACCCAGGACACGTTGATCGTGTGAAGCCGAATTCCCGCACCACTTCCGAAATCGCACTTCCCATCCGTCGGGCACCGACCACCATACCCTTCGAACAGTGTCAGCTCACGATGACGTTCCATGTTACACCTGTCACATGCACAGCCACTGCTCACAAGGTCTCTTATACAACTGCCGCTGGCACAGGGGGCGTGTGGTGCGCAGACAACACACCTGCGCATCAGTGCTCCGCTATCCCATGACATTTGATCAGTCAGTGTATACCATTGTGTGTGTTATGATTAAATGTTAAAAATCCTCTCTGCAGCGAAGGGGGCGCTGTTTATAGTTATTTGTACGCCGAATGGGGACGTAAAGGCTTGGGTCGACCTCACGATGATATTCACCAGGAGAAGGGGTATGTGTAACTACCCTCTCCCTATGTACTATCATATAACATGTTATTCATTTTACCTATCCGTAAAACTAGGGCTAGACGATGAGGAGAGTGGACATCTATCTGTCGGGATGGTAACCTAAAAGCCTTAAGCAGATGCAAAACTTAGTATAGAGACGCATTTTTGAGAAGGAGAAGTGTTTATAGTTATTTCGTCCGTCGGATGGAGACGTAAAGCCTCTATGAGGAGGAGGAGAAGGGAATCTATCCGTCAAACTGGGCCAGACGATGAGGAGAAGGATAAGGAGGCTATCTATCCGTAAAATTGCACCGGACGATCAGAAGAAGGAAGAGGTGAAAAGCATCTATCTGTAAAAACAAGGACAGGCTATCAGAAGGAGGAGGGCATCTATCCGTAAAACTATGCGCCAGACGATGAGGCGCAGTGCATCTCTCTGTCGGATGGATACATAAAGCCTTCAGTAGATAGCACAGATGCACAACTAAGTAAAGATGCGTTTTAGGAGTGTTCATAGTTATTTATCCGTCGGATGGAGACGTAAAAGTCTTAAGCTAAATGCTCGATAACATAGGAGCACAACAAAGTAGTCCGTCGGGATAGTAACGTAAAGCCTTGACATTTGTCATACTGTGATGTCGCAGCTCTAAAGGCCCGCGTCAGTCTGCATTAAGATCATGTCGCCATGTTTTGACTTGATGGATGGAGACGTAAAGCCTTGAGCTGACCTCTCAGCAGCTGGGGCTTCAGATGGCGACTGTATAATTAGGCCCCTCCAAAATGGCACCGGGAACGGTATCTGATCGTAAAACTAGGTCCAAGATAACGACTCTCCAAAATGGTGGCGGGAGGAACATCTATCGGTAAAACTGGACACAAGATAGCGACTGTGTAGTTAGGTCCCTCCAAAATGGCGTCGGGAAGGGTATCTTACCGTAAAACTGAACACAAGATAGTGATTGTGTAGTTAGGCCCCTCCAAAATGGCGCCTATGAGGAGGAAGGGACATCTATCCGTAAAACTGTGTAGTTAGGCCCCTCCAAAATGGCGTCGGGAAGGATATCTGACCGTAAAGGCCCCTCCAAAATCGCGCCTGTGAGGAGGGAGGCTCATTTAACCGTACTACTGCGCCCAAGATAGCAACTGTGTAGTTAGGCCCCTCCAGGATGGCGTCGGGTAGGACATATTGCGAGATGGCGTCGGAAAGTGCACCTGCCCGTATGAACTAAGTCCTGTAATGTTAGGCCCCTCCAATATGGTGTCGGGAAGGCGATCTGGCAATATGACGTCGGGAAGGGAATCTCTCCGTAAAACTACGGCCCTATGAGATTAGGCCCCCTCAACGATAGCGTCGGGAAGGGCATCTGGCCGTAAAACTAGGCCATGTGTAGTTAGGCCTTCCAAGGTAGCGTCTGTGAGCTTAGCCTTGCACACTTATTCAAATTATGCGCCTCACACCTGTCAAAACAAGAGCACGTGGTCAAACAGAAAGCACGTGGAGTGAGGTTAGGTCCCTCAAGATGACGTCTGTAAAGTTAGCCTTGCACACTTATTAAAATTCCGTGCCACACACCTGTCAAAACAAGAGCACGTGGTCTTAAAAAGCACATGCAATAAGGTTAGGTCCCTTCAAGATGACAACTGTTAGGTTAGGGTCGTTCTCTTATTCAAATTCCGCGCCTAACACTGCTTATGTTTGTAAACGAAACAACGTGGTCTTGTTTGTAAACAATAGCACGTGGCCGTGATGTCATGGGATCAATGACCTTGCCAGGGGCAATGACCTCGTGGGAAAATGCTGATTCAGCACCCATTGTTTCTGAACCGCTGTTGTTCACTACTGTGTGAGTGTAATATTTTTTATTCTTCGGAGTTTATTTCTCCCATATTTTTCCAAAAGTTTTTGCTATATTTTCGTAAGGGATTAAGCTCATCTGACGTGCGAATGCTACGGTAGAGATACGGATAGATTTATTTTAAAACAGATTTCTGTATTTTAAGGGGAGACATTGTTTGATTATTGCACTTGTGTATGGTTCAAGTCATTAATGTAGTTTTTGCCGTAAAATGTTTGTCGGATGTTGCGAATTGTATTATGATATTTTCCTCGCACATTATGCCATGTGGAGAGATGTTGTATAGGATTATGATATTTTTATGTGCTATTTTGGGGACGAATCTTCGCGTCATTATGATCGTAAGTACATGTGAAGTATTTTACACGACGTCGAATATAATGATGAATATTTAAGGATTATTCGTAGTCATTTCACATATCTGCGATTGGTTGTTTTCCATGAGGGGAAACATAGGCGGGAGCATTTTCACAAAGTATTATTGAACCACGAGGTAAACCGCATGTCTTCTTATGAAATAAAATTGGGCATATGAGATTATTATAGCCTTTTGTCAAATCTGATGAGCATAATCATAATGATATCAGAGCCTAGCTGGATGATAATGATCAATTCCTTAATATTCGACAGATTTCCGTAACGACTTTAGTTCGATGTATGTAGTGACAACCTTATCAGTCACAATCACCCAGACTATAACAACCGGGTTAATTAATATTGTTTTTCAGTTATCATTTATGGGATTATTTCATCTCCATTAAACTCGATGAAACACGTGAGGACACGTGCTGTGCATTTATAAGATAGTGTTTTCGAAGTATAATCTAACCTAGTGGTAGTTTGCTGCATTTTTTCTTTGGTAGATGACGGTAACGGGAGATTTCTTACTTGTATTTTATTTCCACAGGTTGAGTGATTTTATTTTGTGCAATTTATTTATTTATTTATTTATTGATGTGTGTGTCACCATCGTTGTGCTAAGTTTCGGCGTTGTGTTAAGGACGTTGGACATGGTTAAAGATTTATTTCGAATAGTTTACTTTTCTTCTTTTATCGCGTGGAGTTACGTGTATTTTGAAGTTGCGCTGAACATATAGTAATCAAAACGTCGAATTAACTATGATTCGCAGAGAACCAAGCATAATTAAGTAATGTTCTGACCAGTTTATGTTCGAATTTAAATTGTAAATTTTGTATTCGTTGTTTTGACAAGTAATGTAACTGTAATACTTTAAAAATATATTTCCAGATTTCCTACATAATTTAATATGCGCACGAGCACCACTCCATTATCGAATTAAATTTACATTTATTCAAATTCGAAATTAATTTAAAATGTCGGAATTATTAGGAATTTATTAACATGTACCATCCCATTTATTTTATTTCTGGATGTACATCAAGAGTTGAACTTAAATTTAAAATTTAGTGCTCATGTTTCATTATCATAGTTCTCAGGATGATTTAATTTCTTTTTTAATATATCATCTACCATTGGTTTTATTTTGAGAGTCGTTATTTGCCGATATCTGTCCATTTTCTTTGATCCGCACCATTTTTGGAACATGTCAAATCCCTTACTGAGCACCCCTGAGAGTGTCTCATGTTTTTCAAGTAGTTAGTCGTGGCGTAAACGGACAGAGTATGTATGTATGTATGTATGTATGTATGTATGTATGTATGTATGTATGTATGTATGTATGTATGTATGTATGTATGTATGTATGTATGTATGTATGCGCATCACGAGAAAATTGCTGAAGTAAATTTAATGAAAATCGGTATATAAAGTTGGGGAATGTCGCATTACAATCTAGGCAACAAATAATTTTATTCACGCTGTGTGAAATGGTAGTTTTGGGGAAGGCCTAAAATGTCATTCTCAAATATTTATGTTATGAGTCGTTCTATCGATAAATACTACATAACTGAAGTTCTATGGAATTGAATTTCCGATCATTTATGTCTTACAAATTTCCCGCACCGGCTATGATAACAGAGATATTCGTGAATTTCAATTTTTGTTGCTAAGTCCAACTACGAGAAAATGGCTGATCAGAATATAATGAAAACCGGTATTTAAAATCTGGGAATAAGGTGCTACAGTCTAGGAGATACATATTTTTTATCCACGCTGCATGAAATGGTAGTTAAGGGGAAGGGGCCTAAAATTTAATTTAAAAAAATACATATGTTATTGGTCCTATCGAAAAGTATTATATACCCTAACAAAAGTTATAGAGAATACAAGTTCCAATCATTTGTCTTGTACAGTTTTACTGCACCGATTATGATAACAGAACAGTGACTTTTGTTAGTTAGTCCATATCAACGCCAAGCATTGTTAATATGGAATTTGTTTAATGGTGGTAACTGGCGATGGTCTTTTGTCATGATTGTCTTAAGGTGTGAACCCGCGTGAATCGGTCAATATCAACAAGGAAAATGTGAAGATTTTAAAAACTGAGAAATTTTTTAAAGGAACGATCACTCGAAGAATACGACCAGAGGGAGTCATTAAAGAAGGAAGGACTGCCTTTACATTACATGCTTTAATATCCGAAAGTCGAAAGAAAACTAAATGTAAAGGTCTACAATATCGAGAGCTTATAAAACTGATCAACAATAACATTACATTGACCATTGTTGTGATGTGATTTTTCACTTCTGTTGCCACTCGTCTCCGATAGATGGGATTACTGCTGCGTTCCGAGTAAAACAGCATGCCTATATTGGCGGAAAGTAACCAGGGAGTTAAATTTTGCACGTTCTCTGTGATTGCCCAGTCAACGACGGGTATTGCAGTATGAGCAGCTAGTATGAAAACAAATTTGGAATTCAAGAGGACACGTTTGGGCAAATATTTGATTACGGGACGAGGGGTTAGAGACAGGAATATTTTACCAAGGGAGATGTTCAAACATTTCCAAATTCTTTGCAATTATTTAAGTAAAGTCCAGGGAAACAACAGGCAGGGAATCTTCCACCTGGGCGACTGCTTACTGTAAATGCAGATCAGTGGTGATTGATTGGCATACTCCGGTATTCGATCTAATACTTCTTCCTTTTTTCCTCTAATTAATGTGATGATTGACAAGGTGTAGTTCCTCTTAAAACAATAACCACCACCACCAGCAGCAGCACAATTCCCTGAAATATTAATGTTTGTCCCTCATATTACAAAATGTGTCAGTAACTTTGAGATGTTTAAGTACCCTTCCACACAATACTTACTTACCTGGACCAGCTTCCATGGTGCGGGAGAATTTTACTCTGTGCAAAGAGTGAACAGAATGTAATAAACTTCAAGATTACTGATATCTCCACTGATAAGTGCATAAGCTACACGACGAAAGAACGAATGATTTGTTGGCTTCCTTAAGGATTAAGCACTTGTTATAAGATTTAAATGATAGTAAATGTTCAAATCCCATAATCCGACTAAGAAGAAAAAACACCTTTCTCATTCCAAAACCACATAATTGTCTTTTCAGCAACGTTCCTTAGATGTGGAAGATAACAGCACAAAATTAATTTTATTACAGCCAAATTCGTGCCAAAACTAAATTAAAAACAATCATAGGCCTACAATAGTCAATGTATCAACAATCAAAACCAGCTTCTAACACAATCCCTAAGACCCATGTACTATAGGTGGACCGGCACAAGGTTGCACTTGACAGTTATAGTTCATGTTAGCACTAAAAAAAAAATTAAGAAAGTAACCCATCAATCAGAATGACCAATCCACTACTTTTTATGTCAGATTCAGTTATGCATTTTATACATATTAGTTCTTGTTTAATTTCGTATAGTGCGCATAACCTTTTATTTACTTACAAAAACACGAGCATTTAAATGTTTAAGCGGGCTGCAAAATAAAGGTGAAGTCTTTTCATTCAATTGTTGTTGGCAATATGGCCAGTATGGTGGTGCCATCTATAACTACCTTGACTTCCGTGTTGCCGCTTTTCTGTCGTCGCTAGCACGTGGTCAGGTGCATTCCCAGGTGTGATTCGCGCGTTGATGAAAGTGGTGTTTTTTGTGAGATAACTGTGAAGTTTTTGTAACTAGTGCAGTGCGATGTGGCAGAAACGACAACATAGTGGTGATGAATCGCGAAGTGATAATCCTTTGCGCCGAGGAGTGCCCCTTGTCAGGTATGTGAATTAGTGCGGAGAACTCGCGAGTTTTACGAGAGGGAGAGGGAATTCGTACGCTTGCATGGTCGTCCCTCTGTTCCTGCAGATCAAGTTGTGGAACGTACAAGTCAAACATTAGGGCTTTCAAAGCGCACTGTCATTCAGAAAGGTGTTCTCTTCCAGGAACTGAAGGAACCGAAGGAAAAAGGGACTCGGGAACCTAGCAGTAGCGGACAAGGGGCTTATGGTGGGGACTTGTTTCTTAGCACTCCAGGAAAGAAACAATTTAAGCGATCTCCTGTAACAAGAATTGATTATTTCCAGGCTGATGCAATACGAAGAGAAGTGTACGATTATTACAGCAGGGAGGAATACCCTATCGTAGCAAAATTACTAGTCTCCCTTAGACAGGAAAATATTTTCTCCGAGGGTAAAACTTTCTCAAAATCGGTACTGCGAGCCACAGGTTTCAGATATTAAAAAAAAATGAACGGAAGAAAAATGCTGCTGGAAAAGTCGCACATTGTGATGGCTTGGAGTATTTTTCTGAATAAACTTGTCGGTAAGAATCTCCACGAGGTAATATGGTTGGATGAGACGTGGGTGAATGCTGGGGAGTGCCTTGCTAAATCTTGGACTGATGACCGTCCTAAAAGCTCCGGTACTGGGAAGGGCGCATCCCGTAGTTTTATAGAAGGTGGTTTTCTAATGTTCCGATCGAAAAAAATCGGTGATTATCACGAAGATATGGACCATGTTCGCTATTTAGATTGGTTTAATAAGCTCCTACAGCTCAAAGGTCTGTCTGTCATTATTATGGGGAAACGGACCTTCCTATACCGCCAATGTCAAATGTAAGGAACATTTCCTTCTAAACTATTAACACCAGAATGATGAAACTTTTACAGCAGCACAATACACTTATTTAACATCATGTATCATAGGGATTTTAATTTATTTCTATTTTCTGGAAAGATACTAATTATTTTGTTACTGAAAATAATCGGCACATTTTTGACATAGTTTCTTTGACATAAAATGCATAATCAATTAAGTAGAACAATAAGGCTATGATAAAAGGTGTATATTGTTATTGTTTATAATCCCTGAAAATTTGAGGTTTGTATCTCCAATAGTTTAGGAGAAAATGTTCCTTATGTGGCAAAAAAGTAAACTTGTGGGAAACGAGGTTCAAAGTTTCATTTAGATTTTTAGTGGAGTCCAGCACCATAAGAGGGGTTTTCACTGTCACTAGACATTTCGTCATCTAGCCTTCTTTTAACAGCTTTCATTGTTTGTCTGGCTTGCCTCTCACACTCCTTTTCTTTCCTTTCAGCATTCCGTTTCCTTTCATTGTCCATCGACATCATAGCACGGACCATGTACTTCCCGGGCGTCACTCCCAACTTCTGCAGTACATCACACTTTACAATGTTACCTTTGTTATATGTAGCAATAGCATCATATGCACCAAAATGAAGAGTAAATATTTCCACAAACACATTTTTGGGGATTCTGGTCCAAATGACATTATTCACACTTTCATTTTGATTTTGCGTACGTCCATGGAGACATTTCTTCAAGAGTTCAGTTGTCGAAAGATCGCGGAAAATAGGCTTTATAGTCTTCATGACAGCTTCTGGTAGACTGTGATGATGCGTGTATACACGTTCAGATCCCTGATATTTGTTGTACTTGCACCAGGAATTGGGTCCCTTTGGGCATAGTCCATGTAGTGGTTTCTCGTCAGTCGATAGGGTGTGGTAGAACAATGCCATTACAGCTTTCTTCATTGCCTCAACACAGTGGGTATTTTGCCTTATCGCCAGTCCATAGTCTCTCTGCAGTCTGTTGATTGTCTCATCTGTCAATCTTTTGGTTGCCGGACAATTGCTGTCACGGACATTTGCGGTCACTGAGATAAACCTGTGCCCACTCACAGAAATTCCCCAGTTGTCATAGGACATTTGCGGTCACTGCATCAGGGGTTGGGCCTCTCATCTCGGGGTATCCCCGCCGCTAACCTGCCTGAGTTCCTGCTCGCTCCTTGCAGATCAACATTTTTCTTTCGCGGGCATTATTTAGATATTGGTGCCTTCAGCCACAAACACCATTCTATACCGAAACTTCCTGGTAGCTCAATCTTGACGGTAAGAAGAGGGAGACGAAATATGTGAAGAAAGATGACAGAATTGAAAGAACCCTTAAGAAATATGAAGAAACCAATGACATCAGGTCCTGTTTAAGGGCAATTTCTTACACACAAACAACTAGCGCAATCTTCCTGCTGCTTCCAGTAATCCTAATGTAAATAGGTATGTACACAGAAACAACATTATAACGACGCTTACAATCCCATTTTCTCCGAAAAAATGTGTTAGCGTGACGTTCGACTACCAGAAATTAATCAATTAACGATGGATTAACTTTTGTTTTTCTAAAAATGAAGGACTCATTTGGTATAAAACAGTGTATTTTACCTTGACCTACCTTTAATTATTCCACGATAAATAAATAGGAAACTTATTTTTTTGGATTAGCCTCTGATGTTTGTATATAAAAATTCACTTTGTGGTGTATTAGAGTTTAAATATCAAATATACGAGCTTGTGCATCTGAGTCACTGTTTATATCGCGGTAGCCACGGGACCTTTTCGTGATGGTGGTGATTACTGTTTTTGTGACAAAGTAGAACGGTGCCACCATCCCCCTTCAAAACTAACCAGAAAACAGTTCGAATAGGTCCGACTCTCTTTTAGGGAAAATGAAGGGAAAGGCCACGGAGGACGTGAAAATGTAAGACTGCCTGGGCTTGGCAAACATCGTACCGTAGGGGTCGGAAGAGAACAAGAGTTGACCAAGAGAGGCCGGATAGGAAATAGAATGGAATATATTTATTTATCATCTACAGCATTGTATGACATGACTTGTTCTTCTCCTTCAGACACACCCAGGTGACGATTTCATGTTGACTTTCCCTTTACTTTCTGTGGATATAACCATTTGCCTTATCAATAACTGCCAAATCCATTACAGCACACAGCAGTAAATACTTACACCGGGAAGTTTCGATATAGAATTGTGTTTGTGTCTGAAGGTATCGGTCTCTAAATAATGCCTGTGAGAGAAAAATGTTGATCTGCAAGGAGCAAGGAGAAGTTCAGGCAGGTTAGCGGGGATACCCGAGATTAAGCTAATGAGGCCCACCCCGTGCTGCAGTGACCGCAAATGTCCTCTGACAACTGGGAAATTTCTGTGAGTGGGCACAAGTTTGTCTCAGTGACCGCAAATGTCCGTGATTTTGTGATGACCGCAAATGTCCGTGACCGCAAATGTCCGGACACCAATCTTTTAGCTCCACCCAAAGGTTTTCCATCACTTAATATCTGGCCCTTCATTGTGGTCTTCAGTCGACGCAATCTTGCTCCCATACGTTTCCGAACGTGCCCTATGCACTCCTGTTTAGTAATGGTGACATCATTTCCATAAGGTTTCAACGCAGATACAGCAGCAAATGACTTGGAATCACCATCACCCAGGAACTGTACGTATCTGACATTGTACCACTGGAGAGGGCGACTGAAAATATCTTTCACACCAGCAACTTCCATGCCTCCACTAGATCCACTGTAATTCTTTCGACACATGTCTTCATGCTCATCCTTTAGTCTTTTAGGACACCTACAGTGCTTAGATTTAATTACAACATCTATAACCTTTCCAGTATCAACACTTGTCGCCATAATCACCCCATTTTGTGAAGTGTGACCGCGTTTCTGCCAAGTACCGTCTAGTGCGACAGTCAGGTCCCGAGGATTCTGAGCATCAGGGTTTTCTTTATTTAGTTCCACAGCCTCTTCCACTGCTTCTTTCATGGATTCTTGGGCAATATATTCAACACAGGATCCAACAACAAAGTTATATTTTGAGAATTTCCTTGGTGGTGGTAGATTCATTACACCGCAAAACATTTGACCTGCAGTTGAGCCCTTACCGATTGACCTCAGACCATAAACACATCTAATATTTACATCATAGTACGTGCTTTTCTCACTACCAGTTTCATCTTGGCCTATTTGTACATGTTCTGAACTCCAAAATGAAACACTGTGATGACAGTCAGTACAATGGAGACAGATTTCTGCAGCAAGTCCTTTGTGACGCTTGACAGTCACATTTTGAAACATTCCTTACATAGTACTGAATTCTCTATCGCCTTTGAGAGTAATGAAATGTTTATTATTTCATTCACATTATCCTCACTGCACTGTTCCAATAAACTGGAATATTTTTCAGTTGATCCATATAACTTCTTGCTTGTGCTAGGCACCGGAGTCGATAACACTTCATGTATAACCTCAATATTTTCAGAATTATTACCTACGGTATGAGAAATTGTCACAGTTACACTAGTGTACCTCCCAGGAGGCTTCTTTTTCTTATAAACTCTATTACTAAATCGAGGCATGTTTGATAAATTCCAGTTACACAACAGAAAAGTAGCACAATACTTGCAATAACCACCAAATTACTCAATGTAAACAAGAATATCCAAGAAAAAAAAAGCTATAAAACAATTGCCTATCAAATCATGTAGCCAACACAAGAAACATGTCCTACATACATAATACAATCACTTTGGAAAGACAGAGGTATGAATAAGAATCTTTTCACTGAATACGTATCCATGGAAATTATGTGTGGTGACACGCCCACTACAACACATTATTAAAAAAAATTTTTTTAATACTTGGAATTGAGCTACTGGGAAGATTGATATGTCATTTTAAAGAGGAAAAGCTGTAGTATTTTTGTCCACAATAAACTGAAAATCGAAAATTTCATCATTTTTAGGGTCCGGGTCCCCTTAAGGCCAATGCACCTTACCTGTCCGTAATGATGGATAAGACCCCTACTTCGAGCGCCCGTAAAGAACTGTTAACGGAATGGTTGCAGGCCAAAAATATCCCAGCGCATATGGGTGTGACTAAATTCGCCTTATATGCACTGTTGAAACAAACCAAACCGGTTTCACCGACGTATGTAGTCGATGAGGTAGCGAAGGAACAAGGACACGAGGATGTTAGTTGCCGCCGTACCACTGTCACTTCAGCCTTATTGAGTTGGTATGGAGTGAAGCGAATGAAACATTACGTACGCACAAATAAGTCCTTCGCAATTACTGAAGTGGGAAGACTGTTCCGGGAGGGCATTGCTCTAGTGCAGGCCTTTCCAACTCGAGCACTTAGTGCCGGGGCGCACCAGCGCTACACTCAGCAGCACCACCTTTCCCCTCCTTCCCCACCTACCCCGCGCAGTGGTCTGTGCATGTGTACGTAAGAGACAGTACATTCATTCTCATTCTGTGTGTGTGTGTGTCATTCTCAGTAGAATCTATTCAATAGAACAGACAGTGGAGCAGTTGGTTTCACCTTCGTTAAAATGTCGTTTAATCCTTCATGGGTGGATTCATATTTTGTTCTCAATACCGAAGGGAAAGCTCAGTGTTTAATTTGTCATGTCATTTTAAGCGTAAAGTCTTCAACCGTTCGACGACACTACCACAATAAACATGTTTCCACCTATGATGACATCGTTGGCGCAGCAAGAACCGAACAAATTGCTAAGTTAAAATCGGAATTGCCAAGTTCTTCAGAGTTACGTAGTAACTTACTCATTAGGAATTGTTTTACATGCATTTTTTTTGGTTTTGTATTATTAAGAACTGTTTAGAATTATACAGATGTGCTGCTAAGGAAAAACCCCAGTGGAGTTGGCGGTGCGGTTAGGGGCACTCAGCTGTGAGCTTGCATCCGGGAGATAGTGGGTTCGAACCCCACTGTCGGCAGCGCTGAAGATGGTTTTCCGCGGTTTCCCATTTTCAAACCAAGAAAATACTGGGGCTCTTCCTTAATTAAGCCCACGGCCGCTTCCTTCCCATTCATAGCCTTTTCCTATCCCATCATCGCCGTAAGACCTATTGCAAAAATGAACCCACAAAGATAATTATTTTAATTATTTTATCTCCCTGTCCCACATATACTTGAACCCAATACTTTAGAAGGCGCAGTTCGAGCACGTTATGGGCTATTGTTGCTCTGAAAATTACAAAAAAAAAAAAAAAAAAGAACTACACAGAAGTTTTCAATCCTGAATTTAAATAAATGGAGAACTACGACTTCTCTGTTTGATGCGGACTTAGAGGCTGAACTTACAATTTCTACTGCCAAATCGATTGTACCCATTATTGGTAAATTAGTTGCCGCAAAACGATGTCAGCAATCGACTTAAACCAACCAATCAATCAATCAATCAATCAATCAATCAATCAATGAAACAATTCTGATCTGCATTTAGGGCAGTCACCCAGGTGGCAGATTCCCTATTTGTTGTTTTCCTAGCCTTTTCCTAAATGATTTCAAAGAAATTGGAAATTTATTGAACATCTCTCTTGGCAAGTTATTCCAATCCCTAACTCCCCTTCCTATAAATGAATATTTGCCCCAGTTTGTCCTCTTGAATTCCAACTTTATCTTCATATTGTGATCTTTCCTACTTTTATAAACGCCATTCAAACTTATTCGTCTACTAATGTCATTCCACGCCATTTCTCCGCTGACAGCCCGGAACATACCACTTAGTCGAGCAGCTCTTCTTCTTTCTCTCAATTCTTCCCAACCCAAACATTGCAACATTTTTGTAACGCTACTCTTTTGTCGGAAATCGCCCAGAACAAATCGAGCTGCTTTTCTTTGGATTTTTCCAGTTCTTGAATCAGGTAATCCTGGTGAGGGTCCCATACACTGGAACCATACTCTAGTTGGGGTTTTACCAGAGACTTATATGCCCTCTCCTTTACATCCTTACTACAACCCCTAAACACCCTCATAACCATGTGCAGAGATCTGTACCCTTTATTTACAATCCCATTTATGTGATTACCCCAATGAAGATCTTTCCTTATATTAACACCTAGATACTTACAATGATCCCCAAAAGGAACTTTCACCCCATCAACGCAGTAATTAAAACTGAGAGGACTTTTCCTACTTGTAAAACTCACAACCTGACTTTTAGCCCCGTTTATCAACATACCATTGCCTGCTGTCCATCTCACAACATTTTCGAGGTCACGTTGCATTTGCTCACAATCTTGTAACTTATTTATTACTCTGTACAGAATAACATCATCCGCAAAAAGCCTTACCTCCGATTCCACTCCTTTACTCATATCATTTATATATATAAGAAAACATAAAGGTCCGATAATACTGCCTTGAGGAATTCCCCTCTTAATTATTACAGGGTCAGATAAAGCTTCACCTACTCTAATTCTCTGAGATCTATTTTCTAGAAATATAGCAACCCATTCAGTCACTCTTTTGTCTAGTCCAATTGCACTCATTTTTGCCAGTAGTCTCCCATGATCCACCCTATCAAATGCTTTAGACAGGTCAATCGCGATACAGTCCATTTGACCTCCAGAATCCAAGATATCTGCTATATCTTGCTGGAATCCTACAAGTTGAGCTTCAGTGGAATAACCTTTCCTAAAACCGAATTGCCTTCTATCGAACCAGTTATTAATTTCACAAACATGTCTAATATAATCAGAAAGAATGCCTTCCCAAAGCTTACATACAATGCATGTCAAACTTACTGGCCTGTAATTTTCAGCTTTATGTCTATCACCCTTTCCTTTATACACAGGGGCAACTATAGCAACTCTCCATTCATCTGGTATAGCTCCTCCGACCAAACAATAATCAAATAAGTACTTCAGATATGGTACTATATCCCAACCCATTGTCTTTAGTATATCCCCAGAAATCTGATCAATTCCAGTCGCTTTTCTAGTTTTTAACTTTTGTATCTTATTGTAAATGTCATTGTTATCATATGTAAATTTTATTACTTCTTTGGCCTTAGTCTCCTCCTCTATCTCGACATTATCCTTGTAACCAACAATCTTTACATACTGCTGACTGAATACTTCTGCCTTTTGAAGATCCTCACATACACACTCCCCTTGTTCATTAATGATTCCTGGAATGTCCTTCTTGGAACCTGTTTCTGCCTTAAAATACCTATACATACCCTTCCAATTTTCACTAAAATTCGTATGACTGCCAATTATGCTTGCCATCATATTATCCTTAGCTGCCTTCTTTGCTAGATTCAATTTTCTAGTAAGTTCCTTCAATTTCTCCTTACTTCCACAGCCATTTCTAACTCTATTTCTTTCCAGTCTGCACCTCCTTCTTAGTCTCTTTATTTCTCTATTATAATAAGGTGGGTCTTTACGATTCCTTACCACCCTTAAAGGTACAAACCTGTTTTCGCATTCCTCAACAATTTCTTTAAACCCATCCCAGAGTCTGTTTACATTTATATTTACCGTTTTCCACCGATCATAGCTACTTTTTAGAAACTGTCTCATGCCTGCTTTATCAGCCATGTGGTACTGCCTAACAGTCCTACTTTTAAGACCTTCCTTTCTATCACATTTATTTTTAACTACCACAAAAACAGCTTCATGATCACTAATACCATCTATTACTTCAGTTTCCCTATAGAGCTCATCTGGTTTTATCAGCACCACATCCAGGATATTTTTCCCTCTGGTTGGTTCCGTCACTTTCTGAATCAGCTGTCCTTCCCATATTAACTTATTTGCCATTTGTTGGTCATGCTTTCTGTCGTTCGCATTTCCTTCCCAATTGACATCTGGCAAATTCAGATCTCCCACTACAATCACATTTCTTTCCATGTCGTTTCCCACATAGCTGACTATCTTATCAAATAATTCTGAATCCGCGTCAGTGCTACCATTTCCCGATCTGTACACTCCAAACGCTAAATGTACTATCTGCGCACTTTTTAGTGATAGATTTACACCCTAGTGCTGAAGTGGTCGACTTCGGTTATCTTCGAGATTCGTATTGGCAACCTTTGAAACACAAACTAAGAATCGCTTATCATCGCTGTGCGACATCTGGCGTACACTTTAAGTACTCGTACTGTTGTTATTTACACACCAAAGCCAAACTATAGAATTCATGCTAGGAACACGTTTCGCAACGGGAAATGTTATATAGTATTATATATTGTGTGTGTGACACAGTTGTTTGCTTAAAATAATAAAGGTTTTTAAAATTCATATCGATCGATCATATTATCGATTCAATTCAGATTTCATTTCCATTCAGTTGGCAGTATTAACGGAACCCTTCTTACTTCTCCAACGAGTACAAACATATATAACTAAAAAGTGCGCATACTATACATTAAGGCAAACGCAAAGTATGTACAGAATAAATTGTGTGTTTATATGTTCACAGAACTGTCATAAATAATATTGTTTTCATAAGCTGCGCGCTGACTTGACGACCTGTGGTTCTACCTCTGTCACTTCCCCTCCTTCCCCCACCACCTCAACGGTGCTATAGTACAGCACCGGGGCTTCTGCCGGGGCCGGCCGGGGCCGTGGAAGCACCTCAGTTGGAATCGCTTGCTCTAGTGCAGTGATGGCGAACCTATGCCACGCGTGTCATTAGGTGACACGCGAACACGATTTCGGTGGCACACCGCCTGCACATATTAAAATATTTATGTATGTTTTGTGCTATAGACTATACATATCTTGTGCATCGTATAGTCATAGTGTTATAGGTTTAAGAAATAAATTCCGAAAATCTAAATTCTAGTTCCATTCGAACGTGCATTATGGCAACACTACAACACTGATAGATCCGGAAGTCGCCGACGAGCCATTCGCTCACGCACATCAGTGAATTAGTGAAGTTTGGCTTGTGTGTGGTTGCCAGCGTCGCGTAATTATTCTTAGCGAGTAACTGTTTAGTGTTGTGAACTTTGTAAGACAAATAGTTGCCAAGAAATTGTCCCAATTTCGAGATTTGGAGAAGCTGTCGCATTTAATTTCAAAACTTCATATTGCAGAAATGAGTTTTTCTTTTTTGAGTCGTTAGATATTGATAGTTTAGAAATGGAGTTGACTAAATTTTAAGAAAGCACATATGGGTGAAAAAATTCGTACAACTTGATGAAGCATTAGTGAAAATCGAGTGTGCTGTTGATGGTGAATACTCTCTCCAGAAACCGGAGAACTTAATACTTGAACAGTGGAACAGCCTCCCACAAAAGTTTTCGGCCATGAAGAAACTTGTTACACCGCTACTTACTTTGTTTGGGTCATCATACGCCTACAAGCAGCTATTTTCTACAAAAAAAAAAAAAAAAAAAAAAAAAACGTTGTGAAGACAAGTTATGAACCTAACATAAATGACATAGCTAGTAAGTATTTTTGAGGTATTGGCAAAATACGACCATGAAACATGTAATCACATGTATTTGGTATTTTACAATGTAACATATTGTGAAACATAATTTGGAATTAGGGATGGAAGACGGTAGTGGTGGTGCTGAGTGGGGGCGGGGGTTGTATCCATTACAAACGAAAATAAATGACACAGTAGACAGTTGAGAATCATAATCCAGACCTAAAATGGCACACTAGTTGGAAAAGGTTCGCCATCCCTGCGAGTCTAGTGGATGTGGCTTCGGGGAGGAAGAAAGTTAGCCATGTCGCAACATTAATCAACTCGGCAATGGCAATAGCTGGCATCATCAGTGACTGTCAGAAGTTGATGATCTGCCTGGACGACGATGACGACAACGAAGACGACGGTAGTGCTGGTAGTGATCTGGAGGGTACAGAGCCTCTAGAAATGTGAATAAGGTAAGAAGTATAAAGTTTCTGAATATTCGTAAATTTAATAGATTTTACTCGAAACCCTTTGTGTTAGCGCCGATGTACCATACATTACTGTAACAATTATTGGTGTATTTAAAGTGAGATTCTTGTCTGCCGATTTCTTCCGTATTTTCTAACATCGCGATAATAAGAACTTCGTAGTAGATTTATCTCGTATCATTTTGTATGATGATATATTTTATTGTAAAGTTAATCGGTGTGTTGAAAGTGCGATTGTTGTCGGCCGATTTTTTCATTTTTATCGTGTATCATCGCGACGACATTAAAACATTTCTCTCATGTTTCTAAAATCTCACGTGTCGTGCAATCAGCTGTTGTTATGGCGGCAACATCGCTTCGTGTGTCACTGCAGTGTGAACAACATTTTGCGCAGCTGTCATGTGCAACTTTTCGCTGGCCCACATATACCGTGTCTATGATATCTTACGGTAGAGCTCTGTTGAGATACAGCCAGCTTTCGGGCAGAGTTATACATACATACATACATACATACATACATACATACATACATACATACATACATACATACATACATACATACATACATACATACATACATACATACATACATACATACATACATACATACATACATACATACATACATACATACATACATACATACATACATACATACATACATACATACATACATACATACATACATACATACATACATACATACATACATACATACATACATACATACATACATACATACATACATACATACATACATACATACATACATACATACATACATACATACATACATACATACATACATACATACATACATACATACATACATACATACATACATACATACATACATACATACATACATACATACATACATACATACATACATACATACATACATACATACATACATACATACATACATACATACATACATACATACATACATACATACATACATACATACATACATACATACATACATACATACATACATACATACATACATACATACATACATACATACATACATACATACATACATACATACATACATACATACATACATACATACATACATACATACATACATACATACATACATACATACATACATACATACATACATACATACATACATACATACATACATACATACATACATACATACATACATACATACATACATACATACATACATACATACATACATACATACATACATACATACATACATACATACATACATACATACATACATACATACATACATACATACATACATACATACATACATACATACATACATACATACATACATACATACATACATACATACATACATACATACATACATACATACATACATACATACATACATACATACATACATACATACATACATACATACATACATACATACATACATACATACATACATACATACATACATACATACATACATACATACATACATACATACATACATACATACATACATACATACATACATACATACATACATACATACATACATACATACATACATACATACATACATACATACATACATACATACATACATACATACATACATACATACATACATACATACATACATACATACATACATACATACATACATACATACATACATACATACATACATACATACATACATACATACATACATACATACATACATACATACATACATACATACATACATACATACATACATACATACATACATACATACATACATACATACATACATACATACATACATACATACATACATACATACATACATACATACATACATACATACATACATACATACATACATACATACATACATACATACATACATACATACATACATACATACATACATACATACATACATACATACATACATACATACATACATACATACATACATACATACATACATACATACATACATACATACATACATACATACATACATACATACATACATACATACATACATACATACATACATACATACATACATACATACATACATACATACATACATACATACATACATACATACATACATACATACATACATACATACATACATACATACATACATACATACATACATACATACATACATACATACATACATACATACATACATACATACATACATACATACATACATACATACATACATACATACATACATACATACATACATACATACATACATACATACATACATACATACATACATACATACATACATACATACATACATACATACATACATACATACATACATACATACATACATACATACATACATACATACATACATACATACATACATACATACATACATACATACATACATACATACATACATACATACATACATACAGAGATCTGTCCCCGATAGGACATGTGTGCGGCCAGCTCGGACGTCAACTCCGTCCCAGTGCCATTATCCATGATATTACGGACCAGTTACAAAAGTTGTGGGCCAACTTGCCTCAGGAGAGGTTACAACGGCTTTATGATACCATTCCCAACCGTATCAGTGCATAAATCTAGGCGAGAGGCAGTGCACCGTCATACTGATAAGTGGGTTTGTACTGCCAGTTTTTGTAAATTACACCCGATTTTGTAATCACGGAAATAACATCACATACCCTATCAACACGCCAGGTTCCATTTCGCCTCCTCCTCTTCCGGTTGCTTCAAATTTTTGTCAGCCCGTGTTTTATGTATAAGGCCCTTCCGTAAAATTTTAAGACGTCGGAATGACGGTTACTATGAGGAGCGAATCTCCAATTTGCAGTAAATCTACCGACGTAGGTATCTTACATTTGTGCTGGTATATGATCAGTATATTGTTATGATTCCACACCTTTGAGCAAAGAATAAAATAAAGTGTGTTTTGTCTACCCTAACACATTTTTAAGAAATGCTGCATCAAATTGGCCACTAACCCCAGATGCAGAAAATTCGACAGTACTTGCGTTTGCAGATGATCCGACAGTTCTATACAAAAACAAAGCTTCTGTCGAGTACCATGCAGATCTGACTAAGACTTCTCTATCAAAACTACATCTCCAAATAAATAATGATAAGAGTAAAGCTGGGATTTTTCTGCTTGTAAAGATCAGCTGAGTCCTACTGTTCTCACTATTATAGACGAGACTAAAAATTACTGTAACGAGTTGTCAGGGAAGTAGAAAAATAAATATTCGACTGATAGTTCCAGCAGTAAGATGCATTTATTCTAATATTAACCACTTACACAATTGCACAGTTACTCGTTAGCGCTCTCTCTTATTCTCTCTGTTCACTCGCTCTAGCACTACAGACTAATACTTACAAGCTAAACAGTTACGTCACACTGTTCACGTACACACGCACCATACACAATCACTTGTACCCTAGGACAGTTCCCTATTAACTCACTGTACAATAATTGCAGCCGCAAACGCGTGCGCAAATATTCTCGCAAGTCTATACGCGGTACTAAGTATAACTCTTCTAACAATGTCCCACATCGCCCTTCAGCTGCGTTCTTCCTCGCCACTCAGCTGCACTACCCTATCCGCAGTCAGTTCACCCACAAGTCACACACAGGACTGAACCTTATCGCTCTCAGACTGAGCTCTAACTGAACCGGCTCGCGTTCGTCAGCCACTTTTATATAAGGAGAACAAATGGTCCAGAAGTCCGGAATAGTCCGGCAGCTGGATACTTCCAGAAACCTCGCGTCGTAGACGAAGCCAGACTAACCGTCTCGTAATTTCCATATGATGGCCGTGCCGCCAAGAGCGAATGGAGAGGGGGCCGGCCTTGCACGAGACTTGTCCATGAGTGGTGAAGCTGAAGAATAAGCGGGTGGGGCATATGGATGATGTCACAAGCCCACCCAAAGTCGCACTTTGGAATGGCCGATGCTATATCCACTGCTCTGTCCCCTCCTCAAGGCTGCGCGTCCGGAGCTGCTCCACGGTACGGCGCCAGGCGATCCAAGTGAGCGATCGTCATCCTCCATTGGAGAGACCGCCGGATCCTGTAAACGAGGTCGTTGATCCTGGTGAAGATTTTATATTGGCCTTTCAACTGTGACTGAAGTATCGGTGACTTCCCTTTTGTCCGCACCGGACGATACTGCCAAACTCAGCCGCCGGGCTTTAATCCCATCGCTGGCTACACTTAGATGATATCGGGCATAATCGTGGTAGTCGTTGAGCCGATCCACCAACTCCCACACATAGTTCGTCGCTGGCTGCTCTTATTCCGGTGCCGACCCGCATATTAGATCGTATGAGAGGCGAGGACCATTTTGGCAGGTGTCATACACGTCGTCTGGACGGTCGATAGGTCATCAAGAATAAGGGGACCTTCACATCCAGTACCTGTGGTAAGCCGAAACCACCTTCCTGAGATGCTCGTCGGCGGTTTTCAGTAAACGCTCTACCACGCCATCCGACTGATGGTGGAGAGCTGTCGTACGGATCTTCCGCACTCCTTGGCGCTGCAGAACCACTTGCATCAGCCTCGACTCAAAGTTCCTACTTTGGTCACTGTACAGTGCCCTCGGTACACCGGAACGGCAGAAGAAGTACTTGCCCAAGACATCGGCCACTGTCGAAGCCTCTTGGTTAGGGAAGGCGTAGCCTCGGGCCACTTTGTAAAATAGTCCATGGCCTGGAATAAATAACGGTTCCCAGCGTCGGATTAGGGAAATGGTCCAGCTATATCAATAGCGATACTTTCGGAAGTTGCTCCAATGTTATACTGCAACATCTGGCCCCTACTTCTGTTACGTGGGCTCCGGCTCGCCACACAGTTGTTACACGACTAACAAGATTTCTCGACGTCGTTCTTCATGAGCACTCAGCAGTAACACTGTAGGGCACGGTCTAGGGTCTTATTCACGCCCAAGTGGCCGGCAGTGGTGCCCGCATTCGAATCGGTCAGCACTTATTTTCTCATGCTTCTGGGAATTGCCTGATGGGCAATCTGCTTCTTTCCGTCGGTAGATTCCGAAATGCGGGTAAGTACCCCACCACTAACCTTGAGAGACGACTACTGGGCCCAGTACGCTCTGTATGCTGGACTGCGTTTGGCGCTGTCCTACCATTCTGGATGATGCCCAGACTCGAATTCCCGTAGGATCTGTCCGATGTCATCCTTCAGCTGCTCCCTCCTCAGGGTGACTGGATCCCATTCTCCAGGGACGGCGACCCTCATGGCCCGGACGTCAACGGCATCCGCATGTCTCCACTTTCTGGTACTGTGCACAGCTCTCAGGGTCTTCTGGATAGAGCGTAGGCGTTGCAGTGTTTCCGTCCTTGTCGGTGTTCGGTGGTGAAGTCGTACTCCTGAAGACGTTGCATCCAGCGAGCTTTCTGCCTTTCCAGTTTCGGAAGCTTAGGAAGCAGAGCAGTTCGGAGTGGTCGGTACGCAGATGGAAGGGCTGTCCATACGGATAATTGTGCAAGTGCTCCAAGGTTTTCACGATTGTCAGCAATTCCCGACACCTCACGCAAGAATTTCGCTCAGCTTTTGACATCTTGCTGAAGTAGGCGATCACCTTCTCCACGCCGTCTTGCACGTACGACAGCACCCGACGCTAGTGTCGGTGTCTACGATGAACTTCTCTCCAGGATTGGATTATCCCAGGATCGGTGTCGTACACATGGATTCCGTCAGCATCCGGAAGGCAGGTGCTCTGCAGGACTCCCCTATTAATCATTACAGGATAAGATAACGCTTCACCTGCTCTAAGTTACCTTCTTGTTTATTCCAATAGCCTTAATTTTTGTCAGTAATGTTCCATGATCTACCCTGTCAAACGCCGTAGATAGGTCAACAGAGATATCTAAAATATCAGCTCTATCTTGCCGAAATCCTACAAGTTTAGCCTCACAGGAATAACCTTTCCTAAACCCGAACTATCTTCTATCAAAACAATTAATCATTTTGTAAACATGTCTAACAAGAAAGAATGCTTATCCAAAGTTTAAAAGTAACACATGTCAAGCCGACTGGCCTGTAATTATCCACTTCATGTCTATCACCCTTTCCTTTGTGCACTGGAGTACAATTGCAACTCTCCATTCATTTGGTATAGCTCGTTCATGCAAACAGTAATCAAATAAATACTTCAGATATGGCACTATATCCCAACCCATTGTATTTAATATATTCCCTAAAATCTTAGCAATCCTACCTTGCTTTTCTAGCGACTACCAATAACGCTTGCCATCATGTTACTCTTAGCTGGCTTCTTCGCTAAATTCAATTTCCTGGTAATTTCCTTCAATTCTCCTTACTTCCACAACCTTTCCTAACTATATCTTTCCAACCTGCACTTCCTCCTTACTCTCTTTATTTCTCTGTTGTAATATACTGGATCTTTGCCATTCCTTACCACTTTTAAAGGTACAGGCCTGTTTTCGTACACCTCCCAACAGTTTTAAACCCCTCCTATAAGCTGTTTATACTGTTACTAGCTAATGTACCCGTGCTTCGCTACGGAATTCTACAATGTGAGTAAGATTGTATTAATTTGCATAGCTCTTAACATTATCCTAGAAACGCGACGGGGAAGTCACCAAACATCTTTTCTTATGTGAAGACTGGTTAGGAAATTTTCACTGTAATGGTAGGCCCTCTTGCCTAACATCAGTTACGATCAAGTTTGGAATTTTTCATTATAATGGCAGACACTCATTCTCCACCTGCCCTTTTTGCATCCTCAGAAAGACTGTCTTAGTGGTTTTCCCAACTGAAATCGACATAGGTCATTACAATGACACCAACAGGAATGTCGCAATTAAAAGCAATGCTATAATATGAAATACTTGATCAAATGAAAAATCGCACATTTTCTCACGTTTAACGAACAGTACTACGCGGATGATCTAACAGGTCAAAGTTTCAGAACGGGAAAGACTAGGCTGCAAACAGTCGTGAACACTCCTCTGCTATTATTCCGTTAAGTGTGGACGCTGTTCATTCCTATCAGCACCTCAGAGTATGGATTGAATAACAGGAATACTATGATGAACCAGAGTGTTACGTACCAGCACAGAAAATGTATGAACCAGAGGAATGGCTTGCTAAAGAAGAAAGTTATGTAACTACCCAGCTATTTCCCGCCAATATTCAGGCAGGCTGTTATACTCGGTACACAGCAGGTCTCTTCCAGGAACACACTATTTAGAAAACTTGTTGGATCTACTTGGGGCACACACCCACAAACTGTTAGAACTACTGCACTAGCCTTATATGTTACTCCGCCGGTGAATATGCCTGCCCAGCATGGTACAAATCTGCCCACGCAGAACAGATTGATGTGGCACTCAATGAAAGCTGTAGAATAATTACTGGTGTCCTGAAGCCAACTCCTCTCAAGAAAATCAATTACCTTGCCGGTATTGCTCCTTGTGATGTCAGGAGAGAGGCTGCTGCTAATAACGAAAGGCTTAAAACAAATTTAATGCCTTCACATCCACTCTTTAGATACCAACCTGCCCAACGAAGACTGAAGTCCAGGAAAACCTTTTTAACATCATCAGAACACCTGGAAGGACCATCGGACAAAGTCAGGATTACCAAATGGAAACAAAAGACCCCTGGCCTTTTGAAATGGATGGAACCACAGGAAGTGTTGTCTCCCGGTCACACTGAGGACTGGTTGACATGGAGGTCCTTAAACAGGCTTAGATCTGGAGTGGGTAGAACCAGAGCGAATCTACAAAAATGGAACTTCCCCATCGATACGGCCTGTTGTGACCAAAGACTTTAATATTACTTATCTAGACTCACAGAGCGCGCTGATGCTAAGCGGAATATTGAACACTTTCGCGCATCGCCATGTTGCGGGCGCTTCAGCTTCGAATGCATGACTAGCACGTGGTAATGTTTACAGACCCTTGCATATTTTCGATTTGAATCATGCCTGTTAGTGGATCTGGTTTGGTATTATATGTGACGGAGTGATAATATATTGTCAAATATTTTCAAGGAATGTGAGAGCTGATACTTTACGTTAGTTAAATTGATCGGCTATATTAGGTCTAAAGTTAGGCATTACCTATGGAATGGAAAGATATTCACGAGGGTGAATTCGTGTGCAGCCTTCATTTGTACAGACTGCTATCAGAAGGGATCTGGTATTTCTTTTCACATGTGAGTAGAAACTGAACTGTTAAAAAATAACTTTCATTTACCATAATCGAGAACTAAGCAGATTATAGGGTGGTTGATTCAGAGAACGCATGGACATGAAAGTTAGCATATTTAGGCTTCTTTTTCTTGTTTGCCTTTTTTCCAATTCAACGGGGATAATTCTTCAGAACTAAAAAGCTGTTCTGAAAAAGACTACATATTTTTCATACAAACTGTGTAGCGGTATTACAAATTTGATAAACCTGGGCATAGAATCTGTAAGATATGGTTGATACAACTTGATAAACCGAGCTCGATAGCTGCAGTCGCTTAAGTGCGGCCAGTATCCAGTATTCGGGAGATAGTAGGTTCGAACCCCACTGTCGGTAGTCCTGAAGATGGTTTTCCGTGGTTTCCCATTTTCACACCAGGCAAATGCCGGGGCTGTACCTTAATTAAGGCCACGGCCGCTTCCTTCCTACCCCTAGCCCTTTCCTGTCCCATCGTCGCCATAAGACCTATCTGTGTCGGTGCGACGTAAAGCAAATAGCAAAAAAAAAAATAACAACTTGATAAAACCTTCTAATATTAGGTAGGGTAAGGTATTGCTTCAAATTATCAATTACTTGAAAATGATTTATTAGTATCATATGTCTTATTTTCTCCAGTTCTTCCCCACTTGCTTTATTATAAAAGAATACAATTGTTAATACGCTATTCCAGAAAAATCTGACAATATAAAGTCTAAACAAAGCTCATTACAATCTTGTCAATCCTAGTCTGCATTAGAAAACGCTAATCAAATTAACTTTTCACTATGATATTAATCTTTTTTGTTTGCAAGTGCTTCACTTTCAATTTTATTTTATTTTTGGTGTAAACCATGGTGCTCATATTAGAGAAAAATTAGAACGCACTTTCAACTTGTATGTGCTCAGATTATGTTAATTCAGAATGAGTTTGTAAAAGCAGTAATATTTAAGAAGATAATATTATGAGGAGGATTTTACTCATAAATGATAACATTCTTACTTAAGCCTAACCGGGCGAGTTGGCCGTGCGGTAAGGAGCGCACACCTTTGAGCTTGCATCCGGGATATAGTGGGTTCGAAGCCCACTGTCGGCATCCCTGAAGATGGTTTTCCATTTTCACACCAGGCAAATGCTGGGGCTGTACTTTTAATTAAGGCCACGGGCTCTTCCTTCCCATTCCTAGGCCTTTGCTATCCCATCGTCGCCATAAGACCTATCTGTGCGGGTGCGACGTAAAGCAAATTGTAAAAAATAGAACTTAAGCCTAAACCTCGCAGAGAAACTCAAACTAACCCTAGACATTAATTTCACTTTAAGAAATACACAACAGAAGACTAGCACCAGTGTAACGAATGTCAGGCAGCATTTACCTAAATCCAAATCACACAAACATGATAATTTAACTTCTACTCATCCAATTACGTTATTTCATATCCAAACAAACCGCATGGCACAACAGGCCCGAAAAGCCATAGCCTACAAAGCGACCGCTGCTCACCTTGAAGGCCTGCAGATTACGAGGTGTCATGTGGTCAGCACGGCGAATCCTCTCGGCCGTTATGTCACCGTCAGATAGCTCCACAATTGTAATCACGTATGCTAAGTGGACCTCGAACCAGCACTCAGATCCAGGTATAAATCTCTGACCTGGCTGGGGATTGAACCCGGAGACTTCGGGTAAGAAGTAGACTCGCTACCCCTACACCGCAGAGCCGGTATTTCATATTCAGAAAATGATAAAACATGTATCTGATTGTTTTAGAAATATTTCTGCAGTCATGTACTTTTTAAACAATCTGTTCAGATAATTGAGTAAAATTTGCTGTTTGGCTGAGCGGTTAGGGGCGCGTGGCTGTGAGCTTGCATCCGGGAGATCGTGGGTTCGAATCCCACTGTCGGCAGCCCTGAAGATGGTTTTCCGTGGTTTCGCATTTTCACACCAGGCAAATGCTGGAGCTGTACCTTAATTAAGGCCACGGCCGCTTCCTTCTAACTCCTAGGCCTTTCCTATCCCATCGTCGCCGTAAGACCTATCTGTGCCGGTGCGACGTAAATCCACTAGCAAAAACTTATCTGAGAGGAATCATAAGCTATTTACCTTTCATAGAAAGATTTTATTTCACAGGTTTCCTTTTTTTTTTTTTTTTTTTTTTTGTAGATATTGAAGATTATTATTATTATCGGTACCGGTACAGGAGTTTGTCAATATTTAATTTATGTGTTCGCCAGTCTGCTGAGGGACAGGTAATTTTTATCTCACGATATGTACTCATACTTAAGTTGTAGACCGCTTTTTGAACATGTCTTCATATATTCAATAAAGCTAAATAATTGTTGATCCTAGGTTTCTCAAGAGACAGATTGCCACGTGATTCTCGTCCTTTGAGTCTGGCCTTCTAGCCACACGTACAATGTTCAAGCACATCAGTTACAAACATGAACCTTATATTAAAGTGAGCGACATGATCATTTTCGAGGTACCGCAAGTGTACTTTTGTAGTAGCGTATTTTTCAGTCTTCTTATTCAGTCTGCTAAAGGTTTCTTATTTTAGGTGCGCTATGCAAAGGATTTGTGTAGATTGTTCAGTTTTTTATACAGAAGTATATTTTAATATTACCACAGTCTTGATATTATGTACATTTATTGCGTGTGTACACGGTAGTCGGTGTAGGCTGTCATTAATTTTATAAGGCGAATGTTTTCATGTGTGCAAAATGCAAGTTAAAGCATGAATTCCATACGATTCCTGCGTCAAGCTGAGGAGCGCCCGCAACATGGCGGTACGCGCATGGCCATGTCTTCCCCAGTCACAGGCTTCTGCGCAGCCAGCGGTGTAGGGCCTTGGTTGTGACTGTGGTGAACTTCAGACAACCAAACACCTGTTGCCCCCCGTGTCCATCAAACTGCACAATGGAAGACTTGGTGCTGGCCAATCCAAATGCCCTTGAAGTAGCCAAATTTGGGCCGAATTGGTGTGACATCTGTATGACATATATTGTTGTAGACCTTTTACTTGTATATATTTGTGTATATAGTTTGTTTCTTTTAAATGTAGTATTATTCTATTGTATCTCTGATTCGAATAAAGAAAGACAGGGAGGTTTAAATAATATATGGATTTATTTGCAGTGTTCAAAAGGTAGTCAAAATATAATTCCAAAGTAACTAGCTAGGCTATTAGGTTCTTCTATTTATTAGTTTAATGAATCAGTATTATAACTTAGTTGACATTCGACAATAAATTCAACTCAACTCTCTAGTCTACCTTACGGCTGTAAGTCATGCTCGTGACCACTCACAATTGTTTGTTCTATACTGGGAAGAACCGCTCAGTATTCTGTCAGTTCGTATGTCACATCATTGCACAAGACTTCAATAATAGAATCACGAGATCACCGGTGTTTGTGGACAGTGGGTAAGTGAGCCGACTGATGCAATAACTTAAATAAAAAGATGTTGAACCAGAAAACCACAGGGCTACTCTGCATCTCGGGTAGCCTATACAAAAAAATGACGATTTAAAAAATCCTCTACTGATAGAAAGAGACATATTTTCAAAGATCACCGAGCAAGTTGGCCATGCGGTTAGGGTCGCGTAGCTATGAGCTTGCATTCAGGGGATGGTGGGTTTGAACAGTCGGCAGCTGTTAAGATGGTTTTCCGTGGTTTCCTATTTTCACACCAGGAAAATGCTGGTGTTGTACAGACGTGCACATTAATGGTGTCCCGACATAAACAATCAACACTGCCCCACTCCAGTACTGAAAAGAAGGGGAGAGAGTGAAGGGGTAGTGTTGAAGGTCAATCAAGTACAAAACATGGGGGAAGGGAGTGAAGGGGTAGTGTCGAAGGCACAATGACTCACCTTCTCGCTTAACGCATTGCTGCATGGACTGCATGCAGACAGCCCGCTACAAGACTTCGTTGTGATCGAAATGGGCACAGTGGCGGATGTATTGAAGTACAGCATTAGGTTACCTACTCGTCTGACCCTGCGGTGTGCGGGGCAACGCGTCCGGCCGCCCCGGGTTCGATTCCCGGCCGGGTCACGGGGTTTTAATTGTAAATGATTATATCCCTGGCCTGGGGACTGCGTGTTTGTGTCGTCCTTAACGTTTCTCACATTCAACACTCAACCAGTGGCGAAACTACTTGGAGTCATTTGAGGCAATGTCTACCCTATGAAATACGATTAAACATAAATATCGTAACAAATTTATCTGCTGTTATTATTGTGTTAAATCAACAATAATCTCTTTTATATGTGCTACATGATGACAGCAGATGATGTGCTTCGCTGATCGCCCCGCTAGATGGCGACAGCAGACCACTTGTTCTGACTGGGAGGCAGTCTGTAAGTTGTCTCATCCAGGATTTTTTGTTTTGTTTCCCTTCAGTCAGCTTGACGACAGGCGCGGGGTGGTGGAGGGAAGATAGGTTCACCGCCCGCACTCCTCTCACCGCAAAGTCTAGACCCCAGAGAGGCAAGCCTCATGTGTTGAGAGCGTAGTAATTCCCAGCGCGAAGGTGACAATGAAGTAGCGGTACCCTATTGTTAAGTGTGTGTTTTTCTTTGAAATTAGTGGGAAATCCGTGCATTAGGTTATTGGCTTTATTTGTAACAATTCAGACATGGACTGTTAGTTGCGTAAAACGAGACTGACATCATCCGGTTGAAAATCGCGTTGAAATCATATGTGATGTAGGCCCCTTCGGGAACTTAACGAGTCTTTTGAACTCTTTAAAACGTAAACCGTTCTCATCTTGGACTTACGAAGAGAAGTGCGAATCCAAATACAAAAGATGTATGCCTAATCTGGTTATTAAGTTATTAATTATTTTGACGGTAAAGTAGCGAGAAAATTTCAATTTTCTTGGTATACACGATATTCGTGGTTAACAGCCTGTTCCGAAACCAAGAACCTTTTTTGTTATGCGTGTGTTTTGTTTGGTGGTGACACCTTAATTATGCAAATGGAAATACGGTTTGGCGATTTTGATAGCATCCAGTTTGTTGAGTTGTTAGATCCAAATCAGTTCATAGTTTACAAAGAGAGCTTCCCTGCTATTAAACTGAGCAGTCTTATGAACATTTATCCCTTTTTAATAAGGAAAGATTGGAAAATGAATTGATTAACATTTAAGCCTATTCCGATATAGAAAAACATTTGTCCCCTCAAAAAAATTACATTATATTGTCCTCAATGACCTTGAATCAGTGTATGAGGAAGTGTCAGATTGATTCATTTAATATTAACATTTCCTGTACCGGGCAAGTTGGCCGTGCGGTTAGGCGCGCGCGGCTGTGAGCTTGCACCCGGGAGATAGTAGGTTCGAATCCCAATGTTGGCAGCCCTGAAGATGGTTTTCCGTGGTTTCCCATTTTCACACCAGGCAAATGCTGGGGCTGTACCTAAATTAAGGCCACGGCCGCTTCCTTCCAACTCCTAGGCCTTTCTTATCCCATCGTCGCCATAAGACCTATCTGTGTCGGTAAAGCTGCTAGCAAAAAAACATTTCCTGTGGCCACGGCTTCCTCTGTAAGGAGTATGATCACTCTGAAGAGGATAAAAACATTTCTGCGTAATTCAGTGAACATTGAAAGACTCGGCAGTCTTAGTACCAATTCTAACGAGAAAATCCTTGTGAAGGAATTGATGAGTGATCAAGTATTGAAGGACCGTGTGATTGACCATTTTACAACCAAGAAAACTCGACTTATGGAACTCCTCGACAAGAAACTTTAAGGTAAGATTTCCTGCCTACCCATTAATTAACTAATAGCTTCGCCACTGCACTCAACACTTTCGCAATTCCAATTACATGCAAGTTCATATATTGTGCAAGTAAGGGCAAAATAACTCTATAGGTCGACGCCCCGAACAAATAGCATTTTAACATTTAAAAATTGAAAAGTAACCTACTCTGATAATTACAGTATTAAGAGGTAAAGGAGGTTTTTAACTGAAAAGTATTTTATACTAGTTAGGAATATTTTGTAGCTGCGTTATATCGGGTCTACCAATCCTTCTTCACCTCGTTTTTGCCATATTTCTATCCATCTCCAAACTGTCTTAAGACTGCATGGTATTGCTTGTGCTATTGCTTGGGGGACCATGTGAGCCTCCCATATGCCAATAATACGCCCTCAATTCACCTGTGATAGGATAGGAGCCATCTTATTACAATGTTACAGTATAATGCCGGAATACACACACTGTGTATTCAGCACTATCTGTTCACTCCCTTACCCTCCTTTTCTGTACTGGAGTGGCCTTCAACACTATCCCTTTACTCTCTCCCCTCCTTTTCAGTACTGGAGTGGGGGAGTGTTGATTTTTTATGTCGGGACACCATTAATGTGCGTGCGTGTACCTTAATTAAGGCCACGGCCACTTCCTTTCCACTCCAAGCCCATTGTCATCATAAGGCCTGTCTGTGTCAGTGTGAGGTAAAGCAACTTATTTGATTAATATTTAATATGCAGGCTACTTATTGCGAGCACAGGTATTTTTACAACTAATTCTGTATGTATAATAGAGTTGTGACTTTCAGAGAACTGAAGGAAAACTATAAGTTAGTGTATAAAATGTGAGTTATGTCACTTCTTCTTCTTATTATTATTAACTACGTAAGTTTTGTACTGTAATATAACGAGCATGTATAGTACCGTACAAGTGCCTATTTCTTCCTACATGTCATTTTTATCTTATTTGTTTTGTATTGTGTACTTACTGTGAATACAATGAAATTTCCATGTTCTTTGAAATCATTTAAGAAGAGACTAGGCAAACAATTGATAGGGAATCTTCCACCTGGGCGACAGCTCTAAATGCAGATCACTGATGATTGTGTGTACAGATATTTTTTCATTTAATTCTATATACTTATTTAATGGGTTTGTCACTGTAGGGAAAAGGCTTTGTAACATCAAAATTTGAAACCTGACTCTGAAAGCTAGATGACACGTAGGAAAGCAGTTCATAGAATGAAGACCAGATGGCAGCAGCAAGCTTTGAATGTTGTTGCTGCTGTCTTATCAGTAGACACTACACAGATGTAATAGGAACGGTGACTAATGTTCAGTGCATCGGATCACTGTATTGATTCAGTGTCTTGAACGTAATCAAATGAATCGATTCAGTAAAATGAATCGAATATCCCATCACTAAAAGGAAGAGCCTGAGGCTATTGAGGGCACAGTTTCATCACTATTAATACAGAACTGAAATTTTTAAAGTAATCAATGCAACTCATAACAAATTAAGTAATGATTAAGGATATTATTAAATACAAGATGCTTACTGAATTCTCAATGTATGAACGTGCTTTTTCAATCACATTTCTGTTAATATGGTAAAATTTAAGCCTGTGAATTCCAACCTTAGTAACATTAATAGGAATTAGAATTCATGGAAATTATTTTAGAAGAGAGATGTGTTCATCATTGCGATGTCCTGGAACCCACCATTCCACCCTAGAAACACATTTACTTACATGACCAAATAAAGAGAAACAGTCGCCATTATGTATTGCTGAAGTACGAATTTGCATTCCTATTGGCCAATATAAAGTTGCACGTGGCATCTTCATTGTCAATCGTAATATCCAGATTGTATTACCAACCGGCGCAGAATAAAAGCACATAAAATGCTGAATACAGGATTCCATTCATATTGGCCTGGAAAAAATCTGTGTTTTAAAAAAGTACTTAAACGAGTTAAAAACCATACCCTAACCAGCTGTTATCGGCCTGGAGCAATCTTTATTTGGAAAAAGTACTGAAAACAGTTATAATTAGCTTTCCCCCACTGACCCTATAAAATGTGTCCTAATTGCCCCTCGTCAATCTGAAGTATAAAAAAATTTGTAATCCAACTTTCTGACACCAGCCCACATGGAATGCGCTATTGCCCAAACTGTAACCTAACCAGTGCAGAGTAATGGTGTTTGTACAGGAAAAACTGGAGGCCTAAGACCGCTTCGCAGCTCTGACTAGGGGGCCTATACCCCCAGATCCCCATTGCTCGTCCCCACCCCTATCCTAAACAATCCAGACTAATGGTCTTGTCCAAACCTACCCTAAGCAGCACAGACCAATGGTGTTTGCACAGAGGAAACTAGAGGCCTAAGGCCGCTTCGCAGCTCTAATCTGGGGGCTCACGCACCCAGACCCCTTTGCTTCTCCCCACTCCTACCCTAACCAATTCAGACCAATGGTCTTCTCAACCCCTACCCTAACCAATTCGGACCAATGGTCTTCTCAACCCCTACCCTAACCAGTCCAGACCAATGGTCTTCTCAACCCCTACCCTAACCAATCCAGACCAATGGTGTTTGCACAGGGGAAATTAGAGGCCTAAGGCCGCTTAGTGGCTCTAACCTGGGGGCTTGTCTCATCTTAGTACTTAAGTAGAGAGGTTGCTGGCAGCCTTGTCCACTGCTCCAAACACATCCTCCGCAAGGAGGCTGCAAGAAGAAAAGAAAAGACAGTCACTCGGCATGGGCTAATATTGGAAGTCATGGGCTTAAGTTTTAATGTTAATATTTCACAGGAAGAAATTTAAAGAATTAATTACATTCTTTGGGATAAAATTTCAAACATACCTCCTCCTCTGCATACTGAGATTATACTCAGTTTATGTTTCAGAGTAAAATTCTAATAAAATCTATGTTAGTCAAAGAAAAGCAAGGAAGGAACTATTTCTCAGCATAATTAAAAGAACAGTTTCATATATTTTGCTGTGATTTAACTTTTAATCTATTAAAAACTAAAATAGCATATGCTTGGTCCTTGTTAATACACTTTTATCATTCAAATCATTTACTCAAAGATGTTTTAGGAACATAATACATTCCCTTCATCAGTGATTATTAAAGTCCAATTTATTTACAAATATACTTTTAAAAAACAATATAACACCTTTTTTTTTTAGAGTTTGTTTTACGTCGCACCGACACAGATAAGTCTTATGGTGATGATGGGATAGGAAAGGCCTAGGGGTGGGAAGGAAACAGCCGTGGCCTTAATTAAGGTACAGCCCCAGCATTATTTTATGTAATAATAATTTTCCTAATGAACCACTGTTTGTTTATTCATTGATATAATAGTTCTTTAAATTTTGGGATAAACAAAAGGAAGTGTTCCCTACTGTCGACAACCCTGAAGATGGTTTTCCATGGTTTCCCATTTTCACACCAGGAAAATGCTGGGGCTGTACCTTAATCAAGGCCAAGGTCGCTTCCTTCTCACTCCTAACCATTTCCTATCCCATCATCACAGCAAGATCTATCAGCGTTGTTGCGACGTTAAAAAAAGAGCCACGTAACTGTAATCACTAAAACTCTTTCTCAATTCAGGTTACTATGAATGATTTAAATGTATTCTTACACCTTAGATTTTTTTATGCGGCTGAATATTTATCTTCTATCTTTCATTTTAGATGATGGACACAAGCTTCTATAGTAACAAGGATACCTTCTTGCAAGTGTATGGTCTCTTGAACATCCATACATTGGAAAGAGCATGAAGGATTTGCAGCAAGACAACAAAAATTATAATACTGCAATGGGAACAGAAGCTCTTCAGAACCAAACTGATTTTGGATAAGAAAATGGCAGGATGGCCATAGATATAACAAGACACATGTGCGGCTGTGACAGAATGTATAGACAGATCATCTACAAAGTAACTGCAGAAACATCATCCAAAGTTTGAGTCCCCAAAACTACTACACTAACTCATATGAAAGAGAATTTGCAATTAACATTGTTTTGTCCAACACCCATCAGTGAGCCAAGTGATGAGGAGATAAGGAAAAGACATGCAGGTTGCTTAAGGTTACTCGAGTTTGAGACATTCTTACAGCGTGGAAAGGTCAAGTTTTCTTCTTCTATTTTTGCCATTTGCTTTTCATCGCACCAACACAGATAGGTCTTATGGCGACAACAGGACAGAAAAAGCCTAGGAGTGGGAAGGAAGCGGCCGTGGCCTTAATTAAGGAACAGCCCCAGCATTTGCCTGGTGTGAAAATGGGAAACCACAGAAAACCATCTTCAGGGCTGCCGACAGTGGGATGGGATTCAAACTCACTATCTCCCTGATGCAAGCTTACAACTGCGCGCTCCTAACCACAGAGCCAACTCGACTGGTAGATTTCTTCTCAGACAAAAGTGCAATTTATCAAAGTGATCAGAAAAGGTATTTGTATTTTTGAAATGAAGCAGTTAGTAGCTTTACATGACTGTTGATATCATGACCACAGCCATATCAATTATTATCAAACTAAAATTTTTAGACTAAGAGGTCCGCAACCTCACCATTAGCACATATTGTTTCGTTTCCATCTGTATCATTTATGTTCTTTTCTTCTTGGTTTTAGCACACTTTTTGGATTCAATTATGTTTTATATTAACCTTTTTTCACTGAATTTGTCTCAGCGAGTAATTTATTGCTCCATCTAGCGATGTAAATATTGTATATTATTGTTTTTATTTCAGTCATGTCTCTTTTGTTTTTTCTTTTGTACCTTCATTATGTGTTTAGCACATTTTTAGCTTATATTATGTAGATTACTTTCACCCCCCTTATTTCACTGAAGATGGCTCAAGCGAGTCAAAACATGTTTGAATTTTATTGCTCCATCTAATGATGGAATTATGTTTTGTATTGAATTAGGAGGATACATTTACTTTTTCCTTTGTAAAGTGAAAACCGTCAATACGGAATGATTCTCGTCAGGCGGTAGGCTGCTTTCTTCTCACACAACCACTCAATTAAATATAAATCAATATAAAATCAACAATTGCATGCAGGCAAAAAGCTGTTTTAATTTTAGCCTGACATTCTCATGAGCTTCATAACAAGCCAATTTTTTTTATTGCTATGATCACCCAGTATGACAAAATGTTATGTCACAAAATTTACAACTACCTTTTCACAAAAATCAGATTATGTAAAAACTTGGTATACCGATCAACAATAAGTTACTTTAACACTATTACAGTTTGGTAACAATCAGATCAATACTTGTAAAGTTGTGAATTTTCAAAGTGAGTGCTCTGTTGGATATGGAAAAAAATACCGGCACTTTCTTGTTCAACCTGCGTTAAAATTTTAACTGGTTATGATAAAAAATTCTACTCCACATAATTAAAGTAGAATAAAATAAGCTAAATTTTGGTGTAGCTTGTTTTTATGTGCGACAAAGGATAAACTTTTTATTAACAAATTAACTCGGGTGTCTATACTTTTTACCACGACAGTAGATTTCTTTATGGACTTTGTTAGAAACTCTGACCAATGAAAAGCACCTTGCCATCCCAGATTCTGAGAAAGGATTAGCACTGTTGTATGCAGTTAAGGCACTCTGACCTATTGCATTTCACAGACAAAGGGTTCAAAATCCAAATTTTAAAGGAATTTTAAAGCCAACTTCAGCAATTGAAATATATTCCAGACAAGAAGAAATTTGCCATTTATTTTACTCTATCATCATCTTCATTTCCCGTTTCCAGCTTCCCGGGTCAGGTTGTGAATCAAGAACCTCCATTGCTGCCTGTCTCTCCACCACTCTTCTCATTTTTTAAGTACATCTTCTGGTTCCATTTACTTTACTATAATATGAAAATTAAAAGAACTGACAGAATCAGTAGTGTAGCCAGGATGAGCCAATGGGGAGGGTTTTATAGTTACAAAATGATGGTACAACACAATGAAGGAGCATGCATGACTTGTCATTACAAGGGCACTGATGCAAGTGAATTACAGACCTGTTGGTTCTACAATCATGTCTGAATGTTAATTAGTTTACTGTTAGTTTCTGTTTATTTTCTATTTGTAAAAATTCCATGGAGGGGGGTCTAAACCCCAGTTACCCCCCACCCCCAGCTACACCCCTGGATAGAATTTTAAATATTTTAAAAAGAATTACCTACATATGTACAGAAAAGTTACTTTCTTCACATATGTAAAAATATGTAATATTACTAAGAACATGTAAAAAAGAAACAACAGAACCACAATTCGCGGACATGTTTCATTTTCAGTTGTCTACAAGTAAAGGAATGGATAGTATGTAATAACATAAGAATCCGGGCTGTAATTATGAGAATGATCAATTACTTATATTATTCAATCACCAATGATATGCATTTATGGCAGTTACCCAGGTGGCAGATTAACAATCTGTTCTTCACCTAGTCTTTTCTTAACACATTGACTGCCAAGACACATAGCTAGAAATGTCCCAGTGGCCAAAGCTTTCTTTCTACTGTGCATGTAGTAAATCAAGTAAAATAACATTCAAAGTAATATTTCACTTAAGTGTTTAATACATGTACTAAATACAAAAAAACAAAAAAAATCCTAGCATCCCGAGGTACTGCCATGGTCCATCAGAAAAGTTCACTGTATGGTTTTGGCTAGACGGCCAGAGCGGTACAAGAAGCTTGTGTTGCTCATTGTAGCCAACAGACTGTGCAAAGATTTGCTTGCTAATGCTTAACTCTACAATGCCAAGGTACTCACTGTTCTAGAGAAGGTTGTGAAGTGATTGTGCCATGTTTCATCTAACCTGCAGCAAACATTCTCAAGGCAAATGTATAAACAATAAACAAGCATTGTAGATATTGTAAGAAGTGTGATTTATTATTTCCTATGCAGAGATTTTGAGAATAAACGTGTTCCTATAAATTATTTCCTAATTACTCCTTGCCAAATTATCATCAGTAATTTTGTTATATTCTCAATTCAGAAAATGCAAATATGCCATGTTTATGATAAATTTATTGGATCAGTGGTAGAGTGTCGGCCTCCGGATCCCAAGATAGTGGGTTCAAACCCGGGAGAGGTAGTCGGATTTTTGAAGGGCCGAAAAAAGTACATTCAACACTCCACGTCGTACGATGTCGGCATGTAAAAGATCTCTGGTGACACATTACCCGACAAAATTCATTAAATCTCAGCCATAGACACCCAAGAGAGTTTCGGTTTACTCTGTCTGCCATCTACTGGGCCTAGAGTAAAACGGAACGTCAAAATTGATGAGCAGACAGCCAGATGGCGTCAAATTGAAATGTCTGCACACGGTAGCTGAGGCCATACGATTATTATTATTATTATTGTGTTAAGCATCGGGTATCAGCTCGGAGATATACGTATGGGTGCAAGGATTTGGAAGGAATCAGTGTGGTCTATTGATAAGGTAAGCATAAGCATGGAGTGAAAATGGAAAACCACAGAAAACCATTAACGGGTTCCCCGACAGTAGGACTCAAACTCACTAGGATCTCTCGAATCCCGAGTTTGCAAGTTGGCTAACGTGGCACACCAAAGAACATGGCTAAACTAGTTGGACAAATAATCATGTACTGTTAATAAGAGGAAGTAGGACTAATAAAATATTAGAGCTATAATTTGGAAACCAAGCACGGCAGGATATGTTGCCAGGCCACAGCTCAGTGGTTCGCCAGCCCGGCACGGACAGTCATATAACAACACCTGTCAGCAGTACTTTGTACCCTCTATGATCTTACAAGAAACTCGTTCAGCGGTACAATGGAACGCTCGTGCAGCCAACATGTTAAATAATTTCAAAGAATTTGGAAATTTATGAAACGTTTCCCTTCATAAATTATTCCAATGCCTAACTCCTCTTTCTATAAATGAGTATTTGCCACAATATGTCCTCTTGAATTCCAACTTTATCTTCATATTGTGATCTTTCCTCCTTTTAAAACACCACTCAAACTTATTCCTCTACTAATGTCATTCCATGCAATCTTTCCACTGACAGCTCAGAACATACCGTGTGTGTGTAATGGAGTTATATAAACCAATATGGATCAAAACATGAAATTCATATCATATGACAAGCGACATAGTTAAGCAGCTTGTCTCCTTTCTCTCAAGTCTTCCCAACCCAAAACTTTGCAACATTTTTGTAACACTATTCTTTTGTTGGAAATCACCCAGTCCAAATAGAACTGCTTTTTTTTTTTTTTTTTTTTTTAATAGTTCTAGAATGAAGTAATCCTGGTGTGGGTCCCATACACTGAAACCATACTCTTAATTTTTGTCTTACCAGATACTTATATGTACTTACTACAACCACTAAATACCCTTACAGCCATATGAAGCGATTTGTAACCTTTATTTACAATTCCGTTTATGTTATTTCTCCAATGAACATCTTTGCTTATATTAACACCCAAGTACTTGCAGTGATCCCCATGAGGAACTTCCATTCCATCAACACAGTAATTAAAACTGAGAGGACTTTGTGACTCTTTGTGAAACTCACAGCGTAACTTTTTACCCCATTTATCATCATATGACATACGGTACCACATAGTCAAGCAGCTTGTCTCCTTTCTCCCAAGTCTTCCCAACCCAAAACTGCTGTCCATGTTGGAACACTGTCACAGTCTTTTTTTTTTTTCAATTGCTCACTGTAACATTTATTACTCTACATCATCTGCAAAAAGATTGATCTCTGATTCCAGTTCTTTACTCATATCATTTATATACATACTAGCTGATGTACCCGTGCTTCGCTACGGAATTCTCAGAAAGACTGATTTTGTGGCTTTCCTAACTGAATTGAACATAGGTCATTACAAAAACGTCAGCAAGAATGTAGCGATTGAAAACAATGTTATCATATAAAATACTCGATCAAATGAAAAACCTCACACTTTCTCACTTTCAACGAACAGTACTACGGTGCCGATCTAGGAGTCCAAAGTTCCAGAGCTGGAATAACCAGGTCGCAGACTGCCGTGAACACTCCTCTGTCATTATTCCGTTAAATATGCACACTACTCATTCCAATCAGTGCCTCAGAGTAGGGATTGAATAGCTCGAATACTATGATGAACCAGTGTGTTACGTACCAGATATATCAGAAAATGTATGAACCAGAGGAATGGCATGCTAAAGAAGAAAGTTATCTTACTCCCTAGCTACTTCCCGCCATTATACAGGCAGGCTGTTACAGTCGGTACGACCAGGCGAGTTGCCCGTGTGGTTAGGGGCGCGCAGCTGTGAGCTTGCATCCGGGAGATAGTGAATTCGAACCCCACTGCCGGGAACCCTGTAGATGGTATTCTGTCGTTTCCCATTTTCACACCAGTCACACCAGGCTGTACCTAGCCAAGGCCGCTTCCTTCACACCACTATTCATTTCCTATCCTATCGTCGCCATAAGACCTACCTGTGTCGGTGCGATGTCAAGCAAATTAAAAAAACCTTGGTACGCTGCAGTAATCCTATCTATCGGGGATGAGAGGAAACAGAAGACAAAAAGCACATCACAACAAACAATGGTCAATGTAATGTTATTGTTGATAAAGTTTATGAGCTTTCTATATTGCAGGCCTTCACATTAGTTTTCTTTTGACTGTGTGATATTAGGGTGTCTTACAAAATTATTGATATCATAGACTGTAGTTCCTTATTCTCAGACTTTACATACCGATTTTCACTAAATTCTGTGTACCCAATTTTCTCGTGACTCAGCGCTGATATGGACCTAGTAACAAAAATCCAAATTCATGAATATCTCTGATTATATGAGGTACGCTAACAATGTATAAGACATAAGTGATCAGAAATTTAATAACTTCTTACATAACTACTACTAACTTACGACATAACTAAAGTTATGTTAGTTATGTAGTATTTATCTATACGACCACTAATAACATTGGTAGGTAAGGGTTATTCTGCCCGAAGGCAGGTCCGAACCTTCGCAGAGGTGTTCCTGAGCCGGAGTTTACGTGCGGTAGGGTGGCCAGTTCCTTTCGGCTCCTCCATTCCCTTACCGCCCACCAACAGCGCGTGGCAACCCATCCAACTCCTGACCACGCCCAATGTTGCTTAAATTCAGAGATCTAACGGGATCCGGTGTTTCAACACGGCTACGGCCGTTGCCACTAATAACATAAATAACTTATTTATTGAGAATTACATTTCAGGCCTTCCCCTAAACTACCATTTCACTCAGTGCGAATAACATTATTGATATCCTAGATTATAGCGACCTATTCCCTGACTTTGCATACCAATTTTCGTGAAGATACGACCACTAATAAAATAAATATTTGAAAATTAAATTTTAGGCCTTCCCCTAAACTACCATTTTTCTCAGCGTGTATAGCCTATATTGTAGCGACTTATTTCCCATCTTTGTCAAGCGATTTTCATTAAGACACGACCACTAATAACATAAATATTTGAGAATTAAATTTCAGGCCTTCCCCTAAACTACCATTTCACTCAGCGTGATTAAAATAATTTATAGCCTAGATTGTAGCGGTTCATCAGCCGACTTTACATTCCGATTTTCATTAAGTTCTCTTGAGCCGTTTTCTCGTGATGCGTGTACATACATACATACATACATACAGACAGACAGACAGACAGACAGACAGAAATTACGGAAAAGTAAAAAATGCATTTTCTTGTTACTGTGGACATGACCGATACAGAAATACCATTCTTTTCAAATTCTGAGCAATGTACAGACAAAACTCTTATTTTATATATATAGATAAGAAAACATGAAGGTCCAATAATACTGTCCTGACGAATTCTCCTCCTAAAGCTTACAAGATTAGATAATGCTCCACCTACTCTAATTCTCCAAGTTCTATTTTCTAGAATGATTATAACCACCCATTCATCACTCTTGTCTAGTCTAACTGCACTCATTTTTGTCAGTATTCTCCCATGATATACCTTCTTAAACACTTTAAATAAATCAATTGCAATACAGTCCATTTGACTTAATAAATCTAAAATATTTGCTATATCTTGCTGGAATCCTGTTAAGTTGAGCTTAATGGAATAGCTTTTCTTAAACCCAAACTTTCTTCTATCAAACTAGTTCGTAATTTTGCAGACATATCTAATATAATTAGAAAGAATGCTTTTCCAAAGCTTACTTGCAACATGTCAAGCTGATTGGCCTGTAGTTATCAGCTTTATGTTTAACGCCCTTCCCATTACTCACAGAGGCTACTAGAGCGACTCTCCAGTCATTTGATATAGCTCCTCAAACAGACAACAATCATATAATGGTAAGTATTTCAGATATGGTACCTTATCTCCAGAAATACTATTAATTCCAACTGCTTTTCTAGTTTTCAACTTTTGTATCTTATTGTAAATATCTTTTTTATTGTATGTAAATTTGAATACGGCACTTCGTATTAGTCACTTCATCTATCTGGACATTATCCTTGTAACGAAGAATATTTACATACTGCAGACTGAATACATCTGCCTTCTGTAAATCCTCACGCATACACTCCCCTTGTACATTACTGATTCCTGGAATGCCCTTCCTGGAACCATGATTTTAACAATAATTGAAATATATTACCTTGAAGCAGCAGCTTATATACAGCCTTGTAATATCACAGATACAATTTGTACTTATTCAAACATATTCAAACTGACTAAAAACACTACAATTCAACTTCCATATATCTACAGTACAAAGTCATCTGATCAAGTTTTCTGTTTATCGTGACTGGTGACAGCAAGAAGTCGTGCAGTGAAACAAAAAGGTAGAATAAACATGTTAAGTTACAAGAAAGCAAAAACACTTCAGAGATATAGCACAAGATATTCAGCAATCATGCTGTAAAGGTTTAATGTACCAAGCTTAATAATTGACATCATCATCATCATCACCTTTGTTATAAATATACTAGTAAGTGAATGTCACCTGTATAGATATCATGCCAATTTCAGCAATCTGTCCTCATCAAGAGATATTGTACTCCCACAGTTAATAATGATCAGCATTCCTGGTAGCACAATCAAGAACTCTAAGTAGAAAAAGTATTGTGCAGAGACATGTCTGTCGAATAAACAGCTAATGTGCTCATCGCAGTTATATTCCACTCTGACATAAAGAACGATAGCCAAGATGCAACCTGCAATCATGGGGGGAGAAAAAAAAAGAGCAAGCAAGCAAGCAAGCATATGTCTAGGGTACCAGTTTACAGTACCAGTATGTTATTGTTTACAATGAATTGAAGGAATTCAATATCAAGAAATTCAACAGAGGAATTCAAGGAAAGCACATATCAAATTTATAGAATACTGTACTTACACAAACTACAAAATTTATTCCATTAAAAGAGAATATATATTAAAATCAGCCTCTGTAAACATAATTCAGGAAACAATATAATACCGGTACACAAAGCATGTACAATGGGTAATAAATAAGTTAAACTTCTCTGGCTAAAAACACTACAATTCAACTTCCACATTAACTTATGATCTGTACAGTAATGTAACTCCTAACATAACAACTACTGCTAATCTATTCTCCAGAAGTCATACTTATTATACACTCTTGGCTCAAGAGATCTGAGAAAATATACTTTTTGGAACAGATGGTCTCTGTTTTGTTTTATTATTGCTCATAATGTATGCAACTTTCTCTCTAGTTTCAGAACGTGAAATATCACCGCGGAGACTAAGAAGATGAATCAAGTGATCTTGAGTCACATCAGGATATTTATCAACCAAACCATGAAGATCAAGTGATAAAATTTCTGGATCTTCAACCTTCAACACTTCAGCCAAAGTGATTATTATTTCAAATGGAGAATCAAAACTAGCTACTTTTGGAGCAATTCGGACAAAAAAGGTTTTCATTTTCTTAGCCTCCTCTATGATTTTTACTGCAGCATCACGTCTTTCTTCATAGCCCTTAAACGACAATTTCCTTTGTAACATTGCAGATATATAACGTCTAGCCACTAAGTTCTGAGCCTCTGTGATTACAAAGTCAAAGTTTCGAGCTCGAAGATGAATGTAATCCTGAAAATAATCTTCCAATGTTACACATATTGTGTCCACAGGTATACTACTAGACACCCATTTGCTGGTGATAAGATCTTGGAAGTGAAGTTCCAAATCCAAAAATGCTTCCTCAAGCAGAAACTTCACAGCTTCATCTCTCAGGTGCTGAAATGTATTAAGCAGGGCTTCAAATTTAACTCCCATTTCATTATCGTGAACACCAGGCCGCCAATAATGCTGCTTCATTTGTTGTGCAAGTTCTGTGAAACGCAGACAGTTATTTATAATAGTAATCATGTAATGAGTGAAGTATGGGCACTGACTTCGATCTTCAAAGTGTCTTATTTTGAACTCCAAAATGGCTTCTCGATATAACTTCCCATACTGAGTTACTTGATCCATACTCAATAAAAGAGCCTTAAAAGTTAAATCTTGGCAGATAGTCTTTGTAACATGTAGATTTTGATCAATCATTTGAAATATGATAACTGGAGCTGATGTATGGAAGTACCCTTCCTGATCATCACCCTCTGGAGGGACACCTTTGCTCCAGTCAATTTTCTCTGTTTCCAATGTTTTCTGCATCCATTCTCCGTAATTATTCTCCATATTCTTGAGATATTGATTTTGCAATTCCTGAACAACATCATTGCTAAGTAAAGGGCCGATCGAAGAGGTATCTACATTTAATTCAGGATGCTGCATAAGTTCTGGACCAGAGTACGTATTCATTATCCAAGACAACATAGAAACATATTCATTTCCCTCCAATCCATTCTGGATGACATAGAACAAATGACGTGAAAGGCAAGTATGATACATGTTCACAAATTTATTCACAATATCATAATGAGGGGGAAAACAAGGAATACACAGAGTTTTTACAACTCGCAGATCTTCCAAAATAAGCTGTCTAGTTAGTTCAAGGTATCTCACCAACCACATCTTGTCATCTGACCTCTCTTCTACTTGAGTACCTTCTATCCGCTGCGCAACCGCTTTTTCTAACACTTCCATTGCCATCTCACGCCACTTTTTAGGACGGCCAGGAGGCAAAAACCCACTCTGCTTCTGTCTCTGCAAGGCAAAGGCATCCGCCTTTTCTTCCCTTTCAATAATTCTTAAAGCAGTAACGATAACAGTGGGTTCTTTCCTGACGGTATTCAAGGTGCGACTAAGAACCAAACGCAGCTGTTTCTCCAACAAGTGGGAAAGAACTTCCACATCTTCAAAATATGTTTTTAGCATAATTTTATCAGCTGGAGCCTGATTTGGTAATTTATGAAGCTCATAAAGAAGATCATCTCTCGAATTTTCAAGATCAGTTAAACTCTGATGAGTATGAAGTAATTTGCCGTCGTTAATCCATTGTTTAGTTTTTTCCACACTTTCAGGGACTGTGAATATATGTTTTAAGTTTTCCATAGCAGTGACATATTGTGAATGTCTCATATTTTCTTCCCGAACATCTTGTAATTTAGAATACAACTCTGGCACAACTGAAAACGAATCTTCTATCCACTTCAAGTTCTCTTTGATGTCCTGGATATCCTGTAAAGCAGTCTGTAATTGATTAAGTCCTACACGAACACCATCCAATTGACTCTGCATTGCTGTCTTCAACATTGCCTCCACTGAAGCTTTCTTCCTACCAACACGCCTCTTATATTGTTCTACCTTCTCCAGTTGACCAGGTCTTTGCAGCATATTTATTACATGTTTGGCTGCTGTAGCTTTGGCTTCTGCTTCCAATTGCTCGACCTCCATTTCCGGAAGAATGAAATGCACTGAAAATGGAAATGTCTTTCCTATTGAAAATGACACGCACTGGTATTCACTGGGCAAAAGAAAGAAACGATCATGTTGATGAAATTAGCTATGACAAATTTCTCGTGGCAACGAAATGCAAGTAAGTCACAACACCGAACAACATAACCACAACTTTACAACACTTCTCTCTGATAACAACAGCTGATCAGTTGCTGACAACTACCGAATCGACAGCTTCAAGGTTTCAAGGATCGATATAACAAAATTTGTTGCGATATACTGCCAACTGTCAGTGTCAAAGGTGTCAAACCTGTCCAAACCACGTGAAACAACTGCAGCCTAACCACTGAACTATAGGTATTACCTATAGTTCAATGAGCCTAACCAAATACAGTAGGGTAGAGTAGTCCTCTTTCTAGCTCGTTGGGTAGAGTAGAGTCTATATGCTGTATTTGGCCCGTTGCCTACGCCAAAGAGAGGCCTACGCTATAATACAAGGCCTTGAAATGCACTCGTTGAAACGGGTTGCTTCCGAGTTCACCATTCAGCCGCTAGGATCGCGGACTTGCCCCCTTGTATTCGCATGGCCGTATATGTCAATAAGTAAAGTATATCTTAAATAAAAAGAACTGAATGTTTTTGCGAGTATTGACAGTACTTTATTTAAAGAGCGGTGCTTTATTGGCTTGGATATGTCATTGAAGTTTCAAAACTTTCCTTCTGAGGGGCTTCTTATCAAGTTTCAAAACTTTCTCCCTTCTACTTGAGTGGCTTAAAGCAATGTTGTCTAACAGAGGTCTCGGAAATTTTCATAGTAGAAAAAGAGGTGGTTTGTCGCCTTTACACTTTCCACACTTAATTTCACTGTTGAACATGTCTTTCGAAAAAATAAACGTACACCTTTTAGTAACTCTCTTCGGGACAAGTACTGCGTAGCGGAAGTGACAAATTCCGTCGTTCACTGCAGAAGTGCCACAGACGATTTTCGGTATCTGAGGGCTCCTCGATCTTGAAAACGAATAAGACACAATGTTGGACTTTGAGTAGCTGGAGAACAGATATGCTCTAAACAGCCTTTACAGTGTGTTTTTTCTTTTGCCAAATGAACCATAATGTCATTGTATTCCGCTTAGCGTCTTAGGTAGTTGAAGAAGAGCTCGATGTCATAGCTCGTTAGGTTCCTCAACAATGCATAATGCAAATGTATACTTATGAGGTATTTTACGCAGGCCACAGTGGACTGGGTAGTCAAGATCTATGCCTGACACATTTCTCTCAGGATTCTCTTTTACTTTCTCTGAATGCATTTTAAGTTTCTTAATATATGACAGGAAATCATTAATTAACCAACTGAGGAGTTCATCTTCAGTACTAAAAGTTGCTTTTTTTTTTCTTTTTTTTTTTTTTTGTTAGTGACTTTACATCCCACCGACACAGATAGGTATTATGGCGACGATGGGATAGGAAAGGCCTAGGAGTTGGAAGGAAGCGGCCGTGGCCTTAATTAAGGTACAGCCCCAGCATTTGCCTGGTGTCAAAATGGGAAACCACAGAAAACCATCTTCAGGGCTGCCGACAGTGGGATTCGAACCCACTATCTCCCGGATGCAAGCTCACAGCCGCGCGCCCCTAACCGTACGACCAACTCGCCCGGTTAAAAGATGCTCGTTTGTTCTCGTTCCTGAATATGTCCCATGTGAGGTGTTGCAGACGTTATGCGCATTGAACAATTTAAAATAAGCCATTTGATTTATGGAGCATTTTATTAAACTGGATTTTATGCTCTCGGGACAAAACCACCTCCATACTTTACAAACCAGAGATTGTTTCAGGGGAAAATACAATATTTTTAGCTCTTGTTATATTCATTTTCGTGAAATTTGTTGGGCAAATTATTTTCCTCGTTGGTTTCCTAATTTAAAATTTCTGAGTTTGAAGATGCCTCTCAAATGATTGCCGGTCACGGTAGCATAGTTTAAAAAAAGTCCAGTGACAAATTCTGGGATCGCCCGATTCTTATGACGTAACTCGGCTCAAAACTTAGGAATACTCACTGGAAACTTGTGAAACGAAATTCCACTACCTTTAATTTCTCGTGAATAAACTATGACTGGAACTGCGAATGCTTAACATCAGACAAATACATAATACATTCACAACCAACTCAGTTAATAAACACGTTAAAAGGCGCGAGCCTGGTCGACAGGGGGCAAGATAGCGATCCTATCGGCCCGGCACTGAACTTCAGTGTAACCACTTCCATAGCGTTTTACGGGCTCTATTTCCTTGTATTATAACGTAGGCAACGATTTGGCCTAACCAAGTTCTGTGAGGTCGATCAAGACCAGCTGCGAGTAGACTGTAGAATTTCGACCACCAAAGTCTTACGTCGATCGAGAAAAGTCTCAAAGTGTTTTGTGGTCGTGGTCGAACTTAATCTACAGTGTATCCAATTGTTGAGTGCAATTCTTTTTATGATTTTGTTGTTGTTAGGAAGCATGGCATTTAGCTGAGCGACAAGTAGGAAAAGTAACACAACGGAGGAGGTGGTAAACTGGCGAGAGTTTCGAGTCGCTGCTCTACGATGGAACGATGGAACAGTTTCGACAGCAGAGCACAGTACTATACATGATCCTTGGTACAGCCAGCGGGTACAGCTGAGCATGACCTTCATGTGCTTATAGGGGACATACATTTCTTGGCAGGAGATTAACGTGTGTGAGAGGTGGCTGGTTGTATTGTAATCTGCCCTGTTGTCGGTAAGTATAAATACAGTAGAGTACTCTGCTGGTGTTAACATAACGTGGGGGCGAGACGTAAAATACTGGGCAGCTATTTGAAAATCACTGTTCAAATTTTCCCCGGCCTTCTCACTTCATCTCGCAGTACACCTGTGAGCATCTACAGTATTCACGAAAACTTATTTTTAAATAACGTAACATAGTGTATCTTTGGCCTTTCGTAATTTTATGGACGCGGACTCGTTTTCTTCATAAAATACATGCATATAGCATGTATACGTACGGTGTTGTTTTGGTTACACTGCACTACAAACTCTCAGTTGACAGGTAAAAAAAAGTACGCTATGTTTGAATGCACATAGACTGATTTCCACATTTTTTGAGGACAAACGAAAAAAATGTTTTTGATGAATATGGCATCATCAGAAACTTAACAAGGAATGTTTCATAACTATGTTCCTCTCCTCTAGTAAAACCAGACCAGAAAATTTCAATCATGAACTAATGTATCTGGCCCAGCATTATCCTCTTCAATGTATGCCATTAACAAAAGATCAAACAATAGATTTTTAGAGGACATTGATAAGATTGTGAAAGGATTAGCTAAGGAACTCGGACCTCCTCATGATTGTCCTGATGGAATGTTATATGCTCCCAAAATGTATCGAGGTTTGGCGCTAAGAGGGCCACCTGGGAAGCATCAATTCAGCATATTAATCTATGTAATACCATGCTACACGTTAATGACACCCATTTGCACTTCCTCAGAAATCTTCCATCGGTAAAGACTTCAGCCCTATCTAACCTAAACAACTTGCCAACCGAAGCCATTGATTGGACTGGTAGATGCGTATGGAAGCAACTTCGGAATTATGCCTTTAAGACCTGGACAAGGCATAGTACCATGAGAGGCAAGGGAGTCGTTCTGTACTTGTATGTCCTTCAAACTAATTCATGGGTGAGCAATAGTAAGGGGATTTCATGCTCCAAACGGACAAATGCTCTGAAGATGTCATGCAACATTACAGCATTCATGCAGTACTAGGTCGATGTTCCAGCACAACCTGCTGCCGTTTTCCAGACTTCAGTGAGATTTAAATTCTTGGACATGTGCTGGGCTCATGTCCCAAAGGTGAATTGCTGGTGAACGCAAGATATCATAAAGTGCAATTTGGACTATCTGTCATACTATATGAAGGTCTGTTTGCAAAGTATTTGGTGGTAAATATTATCAAACTCTGGTAATGAAAAGCCAAACACAGCATGTCTTCTTTGAGATGTCTGTTGTATATTCACTTATCTTGAAAAGTTTGCTTTGCAACTTCTGAGTTGCTAAGCATTTTTTTTTTTTTTTCATTTTTTTTTTTTCATTTTTTTTTTTTTTTTCAGGGCATGCTAAGTATTTATGTTGGGCAATATGCTCTAAGTGCAATTCTAAGTGAGATAATATGGTTCATTGTCAACCACTTAACAGCTGGCTCTTCACAGTATCTACATTTTTATACAAATAGATCGGTTAAGGAATGAATGACTGTTCTTTATACCTATAGGGCCTATCTGTTATTCTTTTTTTGGTTAAGAGATAGGCCTACTGGTAATAATAATATTAGTTTTACACTCCACTAACTACTTTTACGGTTTTTGGAGATGCTAAGGAGCCAGAATTTTATACCACAGGAGAACTTTTGTGTGCTAATTCATCTACTGACACAAGGCTGGTGTATATGAGCACTTTCAAATACCAACTGAGGTAGGAATTAACCCACCATGTTGTGATTAGAAGGCCAGCACTCTGCTGCCCGAGTTACTTAGCCAGGCAGGACCAAAATTGAAGTTGAAAATCAGCACAATAGGGAAGACATTCAACTGCAGTCAACTCTGATAAAACTAGTCCAGAAGGATAGTGTGCACGTTCTACAAATGAGCCAACATGACTGGTGCAAGTTTCTACATATACAGGAAAATTTATAGAATACTTTTAATAACCTAAATAGATACAATTTTTTACAATCACCCCTCTGATATAGCTCTTGCAATAGCCTGCAAAAAAAACTTTTTTTGTACGTTAACAGACTAAAATAGATGAGTTTTATTAATTTTGTAATGCTGAATTCAAAAATGAATTTTGTTTTGCCTTATCACGTCTGGTTAAATTGCAATTGTACACTGTGTTATTTTGTCGTTACGAAAATATTTCAATGCTTAGTGTTGATTGAATAACACCTGCAGAGTAGAGAGAGAAAACATAGAAACTAAACAAGTTAGCAAGCAACGTAAATGATACATAAATTGTAATCTTACTCGCATTTACTCGGTCGCATTTTGCCATTTCCCATAGAATTTGTGTATTTTTGAAGTTCGAGTGCTCTCTGGAAGGTTTGTCACGTGCAATCAACCAACAGTAATCAGCCGTCATATTTACATCCCAACATCTCTGGTAGCACCATTATGCATCTTTGAAATCCTGGTGGAACCTTTCACCTTGCTTTCACTTACGGGTCCTAAATTTGGAGGGAGGTAGTCGCAGATGTGACGTTAAGAAATGAAGTTTTAGGCTCATATTACAACCGAGTTGGTTAAACTTGTCTAGTTTACAATTTTTTTGTATAGAGGGTCCTTGATGTTGCCAAGGAATTTTGTCACTACTTCATTGAATGTTGAATTGAATTTTGGTCTTCATTTCTGTGAAATATTTGTCCATCAGTTTACGAATCTGTGGTCCATCAAATACTCCTTTGATTTTTGGATGTGGTTGTTGTGGTTCTACAACAGATAAGTCACCTTAATGTGGTTCTACAACAGATAACAGTCACCGTAATGTAACAAAGTCCACAAGGTTTCATAGTAGCAGTCAAAGGGACGCACCATCATTCAAATATTATGAAAGAAACAAATCAACTCCTCAAGATTTTGGATCGACGTCCCTTTTGACTAAATACCTTATAAATACAAACTACTACCAACGGAAAATCTCATCGTAAAAACAAGACTAGTTCGATGAAACTAACTAATGCAATATTTTACTGCCCAAAACTATTAAATTACAGTAGCAAGCCTCAAAATTAAAACAAGAAGCTGAATTCCAAACGGATCAAGATTTAAATCTTAAGACACCAATAAGTTTTAACTATAATTATGACTCAAGTTTTAACATAGAAGTCAAATTACAATTGTTTTTAATGAACTAGAACTTTGAGAAAACAATTTTAGCCAAATTTTCAACATTTGAAGACACTGTGTTTTGGATGTCAATATCTTTAGAATTAATGGTTATTCCAATTTTAGTATAGTCATTCATATTGTTAAACTGTTAATAAATACATACATACATACATTATCATTATAGACTGTTATGCCTTTCAGCGTTCAGTCTGCAAGCCTCTGAGAATTTACTAAACGTCGCCACAATGTTCGATTTGCAACTAGTGTTGTGGCCTCATTTAGTTCTATACCTCTTATCTTTAAATCGTTAGAAACTGAGTCTAACCATCATCGTCTTGGTCTCCCTCTACTTCTCTTACCCTCCATAACAGAGTCCATTATTCTCCTGGGTAACCTATCCTCCTCCATTCGCCTCACATGACCCCACCACCGAAGCCGGTTTATGCGTACAGCTTCATCCATCGAGTTCATTCCTAAATTAGCCTTTATCTCCTCATTCCGAGTACCCTCCTGCCATTGTTCCCACCTGTTAGTACCAGCAATCATTCTCGCTACTTTCATGTCTGTTACTTCTAACTTATGAATAAGATATCCTGAGTCCACCCAGCTTTCGCTCCCGTAAAGCAGAGTTGGTCTGAAAACAGACCGATGTAAAGATAGTTTCGTCTGGGAGCTGACTTCCTTCTTACAGAATACTGCTGATCGCAACTGCAAACTCACTGCATTAGCTTTACTACACCTTGATTCAATCTCACTTACTATATTACCATCCTGGGAGAACACACAACCTAAATACTTGAAATTATCGACCTGTTCTAGCTTTGTATCACCAATCTGACATTCAATTCTATTGAATTTCTTACCTACTGACATCAATTTAGTCTTCGAGAGGCTAATTTTCATACCATACTCATTGCACCTATTTTCAAGTTCCAAGATATTAGACTGCAGGCTTTCGGCACAGTCTGCCATTAAGACCAAGTCGTCAGCATAGGTCAAACTGCTTACTACATTTCCACCTAACTGAATCCCTCCCTGCCATTTTATACCTTTCAGCAGATGATCCATGAAAACTACAAACAGCAAAGGTGAAAGATTACAGCCTTGTCTAACTCCTGTAAGTACCCTGAACCAAGAACTCATTCTACCATCAATTCTCACTGAACCCCAATTGTCAACATAAATGCCTTTGATTGATTTTAATAATCTACCTTTAATTCCATAGTCCCCCAGTATGGCGAACATCTTTTCCCTCGGTACCCTGTCATGCTTTCTCTAGATCTACGAAACATAAACACAACTGCCTATTCCTCTCGTAGCATTTTTCAATTACCTGGCGCATACTGAAAATCTGATCCTGACAGCCTCTCTGTGGTCTGAAACCACACTGGTTTTCATCCAACTTCCTCTCAACGACTGATCGCACCCTCCCTTCCAGGATGCCAGTGAATACTTTGCCTGGTATACTTATCAATGAGATACCTCGATAGTTGTTGCAATCCTTCCTGTTCCCTTGCTTATAGATAGGTGCAGTTACTGCTTTCGTCCAATCTGAAGGTACCTTACCAAAACTCCACGCTAATTTTACTACTCTATGTAGCCATTTCATCCCTGCCTTCCCACTGTACTTCACCATTTCAGGTCTAATTTCATCTATTCCTGCTGCCTTATGACAATGGAGTTTACTTACTATCCTTTCCACTTCCTCAAGCATAATTTCACCAACATCCTTTTCCTCCTCCCCATGAGCTTGGCTGTTTGCAACACCACCATGATGATTTCCTTTTACATTAAGAAGATGTTCAAAATATTCCCTCCACCTCTCCACTGATTCCCTGGGATCTATTATGAGTTCACCTGAATTACTCAAAACACTGTTCATTTCCTTTTTCCCTCCCTTCCTAAGATTCTTTATTACTGTCCAGAAAGGTTTCCCTGCTGCTTGACCTAGCCTTTCCAGGTTATTACCAAAATCTTCCCATGACTTCTTTTTGGATTCAACAAATATTTGTTTCGCTCTGTTTCTTTCATCTACGTACCAATCCCTGTCTGCCTTGGCCCTTGTTTGGAGCCATTTCTGATAAGCCTTCTTGTTACGTTTACAGGCTGCTCTCACTTCATCATTCCACCAAGATGTTCGCCTTTTCCCATCTTTACACACATTTGTTCCTAGGCATTCCCTTGCTGTTTCTACTACAGCATCCCTGTATGCCACCCATTCACTTTCTATATCCTGAACTTGCTTACTGTCTACTGTTCGAAACTTCTCACTAATCATATCCATGTACTTCTGTCTAATTTCCTCGTCCTGGAGACTTTCTACCCTTATTCGTTTGCAGACAGATTTCACTTTCTCTACCCTAGGCCTAGAGCTACTTAGTTCACTACAGATCAGATAGTGGTCTGTATCATCGAAAAATCCGCGAAAAACTCGTACATTCCTAACAGATTTCCTGAATTCAAATTCTGTTAAGATATAGTCTATTATGGATCTGGTACCCCTAGCCTCCCATGTGTAGCGGTGAATAGCCTTATGCTTGAAGAATGTATTCGTAACAGCTAAACCCATACTAGCACAGAAGTCCAGCAAACACTTCCCATTTCCATTAGCTTCCATATCTTCCCCACATTTACCAATCACCCTTTCGTATCCTTCAGTTCTGTTCCCAACTCTCGCATTGAAATCGCCCATTAGCACTATTCTATCCTTGTTGTTGACCCTGACCACGATGTCACTCAATGCTTCATAAAACTTGTCAACTTCATCCTCATCTGCACCCTCACATGGTGAATACACGGACACAATTTTTGTCCTAATTCCTCCCACTGACAAATCTACCCACATCATTCGCTCATTTACGCGCCTAACAGAAACTATGTTGCGTGCAATGGTATTCCTGATAAGGAGCCCTACCCCAGCCTCTACCCTTCCCTTTCTAACACCCGTCAAGTACACTTTATAATCTCCTATCTCTTCCTCATTATCTCCCCTTACCCGAATATCACTTACTCCTAGCACATCCAGATGCATCCTCTTTGCTGACTCAGCCAGTTCTACCTTTTTTCTTCCATAAGCCCCATTAATATTGATAGCTCCCCATCGAATTCCATTTCGTTCGCCAAGTTGTTTCCAAGGAGTCCCTCGCCTGTCAAATGGGAGTGGGACTCCATTACTCCCATAGGTCCGAGGCTTGCTTAAAGTGTTCTAAGCTCGGTAAATTCACGAAGCAGGATGCTGCCCTACTTGCACATAGTCCAAGTGAGGATCTCTCCTCTAACGGGTTATGGACCACCGGTGAGTTGTATAGTCCTAGCCGCCTGAGCACAAGGAGGGCCAGGACTCAGAATATGTCCGAGATGCCCACTCCCATTCCATAGCAACTGGTATCCCGACTCTCAGGACCACTTACTAGACCACTCAGCCGTTGCCCATGGTTCACGAACTAGGACGTGACTACAGTAACCCATAAACATGAACCATAAATTCCTATGTTTATATATTTATATTTATATTATTATATTTATATTATATTTATATATTTTATTACTTTATTGTTAGAATTATAATTAAGCACAAATTTGTCAAAACTAATCAAATACGACAGGTCTTAACCTTGAGATGATTATATAGGCTGAGGATGCTTGAAATTCAAGCGAAACATGTCCCTATAAAACAGTGTTGTAGCATTATGATCTAACAACATAAAACCAATTGTATTGAAAAGGTGGGATATAAAAAATCAGTATATTATATCAGCATATTATTACTCTGCCACATGCCGTCCCTAGATATATGAACCATGAACATAACTGTCTATTCCTCGAAACATTTTCAATTACCTGGTGCATATTGAAAATTGGATTCTGACAGCCTCTCTGGGGGTCTGAAACCACACTGGTTTTCATCCATCTTACTCGTAACCACTGATTGCAACCTCCCTTCTAGAATGCCAGTGAATACCTCGCCTGGTGTACTGGTCAGTAAAATACCTCGATAGTTGTTGCAATCTTTTCTGTTCCTTCCTTATATATAGGTGCAATTACTGCTGTCGTCCAATCAGAAGGTACCTTACTAGCATTTCATGCTAATCTTATTACTCTATGAAGCCATTTTATCCCTGCCTTCCCACTATATTTCACCATTTCAGGATTAATTTCATCTATTCCTGCTGCTTTGTGACTATGGAGTTTATTCAATTAAAAATAGGAAAGAATTTCCACCAATCAATACTTGTTTATTGCTTATATTAAGCTACAGGACCGGTTTCGACCCCACATACAAGGTCATCTTCAGCTGAACCATGAATACATATTTATATGATGAAGCTTTGATTAAATTGCATTGTCAAGGGAATGTCATATGATGATGTGCATTTAGTCACGTACAAATGGGGCATGTCTTAACGTGAATTGGCATATGTCAGTATGTACAATAATGCAACTGTATGTCTAAAATATTATGTTGAGGTCCTAAAATTAGTGTATAAAACATATTTTCACTTAAACTAACTTATATATATATGTACAGGATAAAATACAATATATAAAAAAAAAATTTTCGTGCACATGAACAATCGTATCTTGCTTGTTGGTCAATTCATCAACTCTCGTATTTAAGTCCAATTTTCAGTTGTACACTCAGCTGCTGTTCTTGGAGTTTAAAAGATATGGTTGTAAAATTGTAAAGATTATAGATTACGATATGGAGTTTATTTACCAACCTATCCACTTCATCGAGTGTAATTTCAGCATCATCATTGTCTTCCTCCCCATGTGTTCGGTTGTTCGCCACTTCACCAGGAAGATTTCCTTTTACGTTGAGAAGTATTTAAAAATATTCCTTCCACCTGTCCATTCATTCCTTAGCATCTATTATGCGTTCACCTGATTTAGCCTAAACTCTAATCATCGTCTTTTTCACTCCCGTTCTAAGATTCTTTATTACTATCCAGAAAGGTTTCCCTGCTGCTTGACCTAGCCTTTTTTGAGGTTCTTACCAAAATCTTTCCATGATTTCTTCTTGGATTTAACAACTATTCGTTTTGCTCTGTTTCTTTCATCTCGGGCAATTCCTTGTCTGAATTGGTCCCTGTTTGGAGCCATTTTTTTATATGCCTTTTTGTTTTTTTTAACAACCTGCTCTTACTTAATCATTCTAGAGAGATATTCGCTTTTTGTCATCTTTACACACAGATTGAACTGTGTAAAAAAAACTATAAAATATATTTCTCTATTTCTTAACTGTATACCAGTGATAAGATAATTTTCTTTTTCCCTTTTCTATTAGGTAGTGTAAAAAAAAAAAAACATGTCGAGGGAACGAGCATCTCGCAGATTTTATCGCTCTGGAAGTTCAAGTGAGTTACTCTCATTTATGGATAAGGGGCAGCTTGCTCAGTGTGAAAACAGATGGACCTTTGAGACAGCCTGGGAAGTAGCCAATAAAGGTACGTACTTATTTGTTTTCTTACTAAATTTGCCTTGAAAAAAATTAATTAAATAAATGACTTACCTATTACCTGATCAAAATATACTATTAATCTATTTCTTTCTACCATCTGGTCTACAAAAGGAGTACAAATATACCTTCATTAGCTTATTGCAGTGCTGAACTTCAATTTGATATTTAAGGATGGTTGTTCAGCAAATACCACATCCTTCTGTTGATCTCAGCATTTACTGCATCCTCTTAAGAAGTCTCATGCAATGTCTGATTTACATTTATTCTTCTGCTTCCTGTTGTGTATAGGTTATGTATCTAATGGAATCCTTCTGGACATAACATTTCAACTTAATATTTTTCCAGTGATGAAGTGCTTGCATTCTTGTTTATGATTACATACAAATTCTAGTGCAATATCTCCTTTCAGAATGATGTTTCAATCAATCACCATTGATCTGCATTCAGGGCTGCCACCCAGGTGGTAGATTCACTATCAGTTGTTTACCTAGTCTTTTCTTGTTGTTTTTTTTTTTTTGCTAGGGGCTTTACGTCGCGCTGACACAGATAGGTCTTATGGCGACGATGGGATAGGAAAGACCTAGGAGTTGGAAGGAAGCGGCCATGGCCTTAATTAAGGTACAGCCTCAGCATTTGCCTGGTGTGAAAATGGGAAACCACGGAAAACCATTTTCAGGGCTGCCGATAGTGGGATTCGAACCTACTATCTCCTGGATGCAAGCTCACAGCCGCGCGCCTCTACGCGCATGGCCAACTTGCCCGGTCTAGTCTTTTCTTAAATTATTTTGAAGTAGTTGGAATGCTTCACACATCTTGCTTGATAAA